>NC_060210.1:98937500-99205000 GCF_021130785.1 Homalodisca vitripennis
TACTCTAGAATAAAATTACTTTTTATAACTAATAATGATAACAATAACAATAACAATCCATAATAACAATTTAAAACTATCAAATACAAAATTTTAAACATAACTACACCCCAACTCACGATGGGGATGCACGATGTGTGCAGCCTACATCGGCAAACATTCCACTCACCAGCTGGTATTACATGTTCCGTGATGTAAGTGTTCCATCTTGAATGGTTGAAGGCCGTGATGAACTGTAGTGTGATTTTCACACTTATGTCAGCAGTATTCTGGTATATTCGCTTTATTTTTTATGTCTCTCTTCCATCCATTACACTAATCAAACTAATTCTTTATTCGTATTGCGATGTTTTGGGATTGTGTTGTAAAATGGAAAATCTCTGTCATACATGATTAAATAAACTCTAAAATATTCCTGTCCGATGAGAGGTAGATATCTATGGTATAACATCTGTTAACTTGAGATGAGTCTGGAATTTAGAACATTTTGTCGAATTTCAAGAATTTAAATATCCGATGAGGTGTGAAGCGGAAACTTTACATGTTAGTTATTTCTGGCTTTTTTAAGTTCTTATATAATATTTCATTTAGACTTTAATATTAAAATAGAAATTAGGTTTAATAGTGCTAAAATGTAACGGTTATTAAAAGTAACACCTATCTAGTTGTTTTTGACTATTGCTCAATTTATTAAGACATGTATTGATTTCTTCAAAAGTTTTCCTAATAGGTTTATAATCAGAATGTTATGAGAATAAGAGCCCATAAATATATTTCACCATTATTATATTTAATCACTTAATTGTTACCAATTGTAGTAATTAGATGTAATACAAATACTACACCCGGAGGATTCACTTAAGGGTGGTTTATACCTTCCATTGGAACGTACACTTAGTACAGAAAAACTGATATATCACTTTCATCTGGGATTGACTGGAGATGAGTGGCACATCACGTACCGAAAATGTTGAGATACTCAGGAAACATGGTTTATAGACAGGTCTAGTTAACAAAGTTATGCGCTGTAATGTGGAGAACTATTGTTGGAGTGAGTTAGAGTTCCCTAAGTGTTAAACGCTGTCGCTAGCCTAAACATGAGGGAGCAACCTCTCCTATCCGCTTGGACTGGAGGAGGCTAGAACAGAGCTAGTCTCCCTTTCTTAAAAGATGACGTGACAGATTTTTTTCATAGGACCCTACCGCTAACCTTACCCATATTTAAAATCCTGTCACTCCGGAAGCAAGCACAGACATCCGTTCAGAACCAAGCGCAATGAGGGATTTCCACATTATCTTGTACAAAAAATGTCATGCTTTACATTTGAAAGGTTCTTTTTCAAGATTATGTAAAATTCACCAAGGAAAACTAATCCTGAACACGTCAATCCAGCGAGCAATACTAAGAAAGGCAGCATCATATCGGATACGCTTAGAGGATCTAAGTCTCGTTTGGAAAGGTATTCTGCAAGTAACACATCTTCGCTTACCCATATTTTATTGAATACAGACTCACTTGTCCATTTTGTAAAAAATCCAAATTGGAAAAGATTTATTGTAAATAAATTAAAATACTCAAAGTACACACTTCCAATGGGCATTAACTGACTTAGAGGATACCCAACAACATTTTCTTTTAATATGTATATATCTTCAGGAAAATGTGATGACTCCATCAGTACTTTCCTTTCGATTAGTTTATCGGTATACAGCAAAGCGAAATCTTTTGTTACAATTTCAGATAAAGTATCATTCCAACGAAGACTTTCGAAGCTTTTATATTTTAGTCTTTCCCGTAGATTTGCAAATTTAGTACAGTCTAAACTATTAAAAGCGTCTAAAAAATTTCTATGGGGAGTATACACAGGTAAACCGGAACTTTGCAAGTCAAACAGATTGGTCATATCAGGTCGTGGCGGCTTAGATTTTATTAAATAAAACAATTTTGCACTGAATAAACTAGTTATCACAACACTAAGCAATAAAGAGGAAATAATAAACAGTCTGGCCATAGCTCTACGGGGGACTCGCAATAAAGGTATAGAAAGATGTGACTTAACTATACAGACGACTGTGTCTTGTACTTTCTGACGTATTCCTGGCTGTGGGTGATTTATACGTGAAGACATCTCTTGAAAGACCGTAGAACACACGCAGGTTATGAACATGGAACACAAAAGACACAGCCACATTTTTACATCGAACACATGAAGAACTACCCACCACCCTTGAATGCGACCTTTCTTTCTCAAAACTACCACTACATAGTCAAAACCAGTTGGCATTATAAACTGCACTTTTGAAGAGCTGTACCATTTGACTGTTTTGTAATTGAATCTAATATCAACAGTGTTATTTATAACGTCTGCCAAATCTCCAATGGGAACCCCATTGGAGATAAATCCAAAGTGCATCTTATCACTAGGCTCCACGATGACAAAACTTACATTGAAGTAGGATTCCATCTCCCACTTTTGGGCAACTTCAGGAACCGATCTGGCATTGTTTTCAGATAGATTACTCTGTATTTGAAACTGCATTAGTGCCTTTAAATTATACCCATGCATGTTTAAGAATCTCTTCTGCATTGCCCGACGAAAGTTACTTGATACATCAAGTTTCATGAGATAATCAGGATTATTCAGACTGCCAATGACAAAAGGGTTGTATGTCAGTACTTCTGAACTTATCTTCGGCAAAATTAATAAGTGTACAATACCAAAGGTTCTCCAAATCCAGTCAAAGAATTCCAGATAGGTACTTCTTTCTATTATGTCTTTAATATTTGAGTTTAACACATCAACCAGTAAAATACGTTTTGTGTTCAGTTTTAAAGTGGTTCTATTGAAACATTTTAATGCTTCAACAAATTTACTTTTTATATTTAATACTTCTGCTACAACAAAGATATAAGCATCTATATTCACTTCTACAGGCACACACGGATCTGAAAATCGCGTGTAGTTGAAAGTAACGACTGGAATGTCGATACCACTGAACATGTCATCAGTATACTTGTCAGGCAGTGTCAGACCTATTGTTGATTCACTTAAAAAATACTTCTGGATTACTTCTCTTATAACTACTGTAGTTTTTATGTTTATCGCTGTACTATTTTCCAGAGATATTAACGACGAAGAGTGTATGTAAATAACAAAAATATATACGAAAGTAAATGATGTAGACATGATGAAGAAAATTACAATCTTCCACTACACTTTCCTAAGCCATTATAACAAAATAATTGCTGCCAACAATAATACTGACAGATTGGCAGGTTAATTATTACATGTTTCTTGAGTACTACTTACATTTCCATTCTCTATACCGTTATATGTATTCTGCTTTTCAGTTTTGTAGTAATGGTATTCAAACCAAGCAGCTGTTAAGTTATTTGTGTTAATGGTATTAATTTGTTTATTAATGCAACGCAATTATTTAGTGTCTAAAATACTAGATGTTTAAATTTACGCAACTGTGATTATTTTTAAGTGATTAGAGTGTCAGTTTACTAATGTGTAGACTTTCAGGATTAAACATGGATGGCTTAAAACTGCTCTCGGATTTGGAATCGGCAATTTTAACATGACAAAAGACGATTCCTCGTGCTCAGCTTTACTCTTCGCGGTATTTATTCTTTGCCGAACTATGCACCATCTTTAAAATTAAATCTAGCTTACTGTTCAAGACTGCACAGTTGAACATTTTTGTATTTTCGATTTTTAATTGTATTCCACGGGCTAATCGGGATGTCTTCAGTGTGTTAAGTAGTGTATTTTATGTACAGCCAGACACGTGCGAGCTCATAAACTCGAAACTTATCAAACAATTCGAGCCCAGAAGGTTTAAAAATGTAAACATCGTGCAGCACAGTGTAAGATTAAGTTGAAACTGTAGACGTGATCAGATATGTCCTGACATGAGTGATACAAAACGTGTACAACGAGAATAATAGTATCACAGATCGTGCCATCATAAATTTGTGTTGGAAAAACTTACAATCAAGAGAAACGTTAAGATAGCAGCATTACCGCAACAAGCTTCAAGCTCAATTCACAACAGAAAGCTTCCGGATTAATAGGTTTACATCTCATAGGCCTACTGCTTTTTTAATAAATGGCCACACCTCCATTTTTGTGAGTAGATTGCACTCAAGGTGCAAGTCTTGGATTTCCAGATATAGATCTAGATTAGACTTTTCTTACATAATCCAGTGTTCGCACATACAAAGAATGTCATATCCAACCTTATTAGAGAAAATTGCCATTAAACTCAGTCTACTTCCTAAAACATTGAACGTTTAGAGATATACGTAGCCCATTAGTACAATTATTCATAGGCCTATCAGGTTTTAAGTAAAGTTCATTAGGTTTTAGGCCAGGTCGAAAGTGTTTGGCAAGATTAGGGCTACTATTTGCAACTTGAGGACAAGTAGGCGAACTTTTAACCTCAAAATCAAAGTACTAGGGCTAATTTTACCTGTAGACTGACTGGTAGGTTATTGATGAGTCGGTAGGAACAAACTGGTTGGTCGGTTGTTCTGTGTCCGAAATAAAACCTGTCATAGTCCACAGAGATCTTAAAACTAGCATAGCTCCCACTTTACTTTCCAATTTTTCCACTTTACCCTCAATGCCTTGAAAGAAGTTTTGTATGAACTGGTTTACTATTTCAATGTTTGTTCTATTTTTAACTATATAGAGATACAACCACGCCTTTTATTGCCGGCACTAAGACCCAAGTCGGTGTTAACGGTTGATCAAATTACTACTTGGTTTTCTTTTTCTCTTTTTACCGCTGTCGTGTGAATAGGCCTACGAGAATCGCTGCTTATCCTCAAGCTACTATGGTGCCCATTCACTGTTCTTCTATTATCCCTTATATTCGTGGGGGAGGGGGGGGATTTCTGTCATCCGTTGATGGATTTTTACCACCATTACAATCAACTGTCGAAATTATTACAATACCAGGTAAACACGGTTTATAGACTTCTAGACCTACATTGGCTGAGATTTATCTTTAGTATGCGATATACCTTGTTTATCTAATTGATTTAAAAGAGCTTTTTGAAAAATTTTATTATCTAAGTTTGGTATGAGTCTATGTTATCCTTTAGGTAGAACGACTTCACAAATTACTTCAGAATGGGAGTTTAGCCTCAGCTGTATTTTGTTGTTTTCAACCCCAAGTGAGATTATATTTTCAGACATTGTTTTATAGTTTTAAGATAGGCTATATAGTCTATCAGTCCATATCTTGGTGTATTTAAAACATTCACAACAGAATGGTGTTTCGTTAACATCTATTTTTCTATTGTAATAGTATTTTATGAAAATATGAATTTACTACTTAACTCTCCAATCTTAAACTACCCAATTAAAGTGTTGTTGTTAATATTATTATTCAATTTAATCAATCCGGAAGCAGGTGATAGTATTAGAAAACCTCTTAAAATGTTACAATTAAGCAATGAATACTTCAGACTTCTTCAATGATAAATATAAAACATTGTACCACTTTAAGAGTTTTCCATAATTAACAGATTGGTGACGGAATAATACGTATTTCTGTAATTTTACATGCTAAAACGGACATATCTGTTACTTAGATTTATAAAAACACAAGGCACATTTTGTAAACAAGAAAGTTTGGATATCTCCGGAAAATTATCCGCTATTAAAGACACTACAGTATAAAATAAATAATTTATCACCAATGAAAGCGTATTCTAGAGATTTATGAAGCTCAGAGATTTTATGTCGCGCTTTCAAAGAACTGCTATCGCTCACTCTGCTACTATAGGTAAAGTTGTGTGAATGTTTTAGTTATCATTTTGTTATGTAAGTGTTGTAGACATCACGTACAATTTAGTGTTCCCAGAGTTATTTATCGGGATTCACAACATGTTTCCTGCACTAACGATATATGTAAAGGACATGAGTGTTTATCCTATATCACACTTTTAAATGAATTTACCTACAAAACAATAGTTAGCACGAGAATAAGAATAACATAGCATTAAAGAATAATTTAAACAGATTTCAGTTTATCTGAGCTCGATATGAGACAATCTTTCCGCCCACCTTGACCTATTTGAACAGCAATTTCTTGTTGAATGAATCACAAATAATTTTGTTATAGTGCTCCACTTCACATCACGTTACTATTCTTTGTTTGTGGAAGATCATAGTGTTCTTTCATATAAACATACAGGGTGACAATTGAGTCTGGAACCTCTTTTTTAATTTTTGAACCACAATAGAAAGAAATACCAAAGTTCACACGTGCTTACTGGTGATTTGGGGGACGGTCCACAAGGAGTCAGACAAAATTCTTAAATAGCAGCATAAGTCAAGTTTGGTATCAAATTAAAGGTCTTACTTAGCAGAGTATAATTCCGCAAACTGGACTTCAAAAGGAGGATTCATTCAGTAGTTATAGCTGTGTGAATTTTAAAACTTTTGAACAATTGTTAAATTAATAAGTATTACAAGTAAAAAACAATATAATAAATACTAATCAGTGAAACCATTGGTTAGTAGACTGAAACGCCGCCTACCGCATCAGAATACGACGATCCAGACAGAAATGGCAGCGCATAATGTACTTCACAATGTGTACCTAAAACAACCCACCATTTCTGATTGGATAAACCTTTTGAGATGCGGTTTGCGGCATTCAGCTCTACTAAGTGAGCTCATTCAAACGAGGTATCACTCGACCAATGCTTTAATTTAGGATTTTCATGTTTTCCTCTGTGGGCCGTCCCCCCATGGTTGGCATGTCATGGTAATAGCAAGGAAAAATAGGGTACATAGCCATATGACAATGTGCAAAGCTTATAGATGTTATCTGCTATGGTTTGTAAAATATTAAGCCGTACCCAGACTTTTCAAACACCTTGTATATATAATATACAGAGTCACTGAAAAGTAAGTTGCACCTCTTCTTAACATTTTTGTTATTTAAGATATTTAAAATGTGTTTGCGGCACTCTTACTACCTACAAAGGGCTACACTAATATTTATAGCTTTCAAATTTTTGACCCTAGGTGGACAGGAGGGTGGGGGGCAACTCAAGAAGCAGAAATTTTCAAGTGGCAGTTATAGTCTTATGAGTACCGGTATCATTTTAAAAGTCTTGGTTAGTCAAAAACAATACACTTAGAGAATTGAAATCAGACCACTCTAAAACAAATGGCAGCCCCAAACGTAACTGAGAATTATTGTGATTCACATAGAGACTAATGCCTAATTGCTCCTAATGCGTGAGCTAAGAGTAACTTCTATAATCATATATGGTTGCTTAATCTGCCACATTGGTGAAAGATGTTTCAACCATTTTTGAGTGTTGAAATGCACTACTAATGACAATAAAGTTAGGTTGAATATTTATTGAAATAACTTTAACATTCGATGTATCTCGATAACCAATCACATGAGTTATAGACTTTATACAGAAATCATTTCACATCAATCATTCTCTACTATAAACAGAGCATCACCGCTTATGTCCACAACAAAAACAAAATATAATACTTTCTAAACACAATGGGATTTCCAGCTCAGTAAACTCATCAATCAACTTACAGCGTTTATCGATAATGTTTTGTTCACAGCTCTTAAATAGTTCTCTGTTCATTTTATTTTAAAAACATACTAACTACTTTATTTAAATAAAAATATTTTGCTTATACGAAGTCCATATCAGTTTATGATAAATAATGTTTTAACTAATCCTTGTAAATATTTGTTTCTTAATTAATTTTCTCAGAATTATTGGAAAATTCAATGAGCCATCAAAACCATTACTTTACATTGTTGACCTTTATTATTATTATTTACTTAATGAGATCATTTGTTTATTAAGTGTAAATGTTCATATAGATTAGTGATACACGCTAGATGACACAATCTGTTCATGTAATATTTACAGTTTTACAACATACAATATTGCAATGGAAATAAAACACTTTAGTTAACCAGAGTTGGATATGTTTCCTCAAGATTTGTCCACGAAATATATAGTCTGCACAGACTTATCATTTCCCTTTTGTGTTCTCCCAGGTGTTATGAAGTCCCGCTGGAGGCACCAAAATAAGGTTTAAGAGTCGTAACTGAGGATGTACGAAGCATTAATAAAAATTTTGCTACTGGTCTTTGAAACCTCAAGATGAGGTAAACAGTAATTCCTACTATCTCTTAAAATAATCACATGAGTTATAATTTGTCTATGAATTTATATACAGAAATCATCTTACATCAGTCATTCTCAACTACAAACAGAGAATCGCCGCTGATGTACACAACAAAAGAAAAACATAATAACAGTACTTTATAAGCACACAATGGTATTTCCAGCTCAGTAAACTCATCAATCAACTTAAAGCATTGATCAGTAATGTTTTGTTCACAGCTTTTATACAGTTCTCCGTTATTGCTTATAAACATTATTCAACTTTTACTTTAAAACCTGTCTAACGAAATATATCCCAGTTTTTTTATAGATAATTTTTAACTAATCCTTGTAAATATTTTCTTTGTAATTAATTTTCCCTGAATTATTTGCGAATTTACTGTGCCGTAAAAACTATTATTTTACTTTGTTAATATTTATTACTTATTATTATTAATTACTTACCGAGATATTTAGTTACAAACATTAAATGTTATTGTAGATTATTGATAAACGCTAGAACACACAACTTGTTCATATGAATATTGCTATGCAAATAAAAAACTGTTTTCAAGCAGAATTTAATATTTTCCCGAAAATTTTCAACGACATCTATAGTTATTATACATAGAAGATAGCCAGTTTGATCCTGCACAGACTTCATAGGAGGCTCATCCTTTCCCTTGTGTATTCTCCCCGGTCTTATGAAGTCTCGCTTAAAGCACCAAAATAAGGTATAAGAGTCGTAACTGTGGATGTACGAAGTATTAATAAAAATGTGGCTTCTGGTCTTTGGTACCTCATGATGAGTAAACTGTAGAGGAAGGTGGTGGAATGAAATGGCAATAAATTCTGTCGCGTTCCCCAAGTAGGACGTACTGTAAAATCCATGAGCTAAGGTTCAGGAAGAAGAAACGTGTTCTGTCAGAACGGAAAGAATAATAAAGATTACCGCAGGCAGGAAACCGTACATAGTGATGTTGCTCGGAGTTAAGGAATTGGTTATACATGAAATTTCCGTCACAGAGGTTTTCTCTACCTGCCTTCAGAGAACAATCGAATCATCTCTCTGTAGCCAACCCTCTTGAAGAACCGAGTGGAGGTCGCGATTTTTGTTGAGAACTATGTAACCCGAGGATGCAATATTAGAGTTCACACAGCCCAAAGGACCCAAAGGGTCTTATCTTCATATCATGAAGCTATAATCTCTGATATGCAATACTGTAGATCATTTAAGTGCTACCATCAATTATATATACTTCCATATACCTGTATTGGAGGTCCGAGGCATTGACATAATATACTTATAATACTCTGAAATATATTAGAAATATTGACATCCTGTTTATTTAATTTCCTTCACATGCATCCATATTGGACTGAAATCAAAGATTTATTTCCACCTGAACATCACTACTCTTGGACCGTGAAATAGTAAGAGGTTTCCAACATAAAATAATTAATTTGACGGTACCGTAACCGGCACGTGGCCTACTGTCCATGGCCCCACCGTGGCTTCCATTTAAACACAACAGTAGAGTGATCGGAAGCTGTAAATGTCAGTAACGAACACTGACTAATTGGTCGCATGAACATGATCGTTTCTTGTTTTTAGTCGTTGCAGCAATAACGCAGACTGCTAACCCGTCCCCCTCCACTCGGAGTAAAGGGGAAAAGTATCTTTGTCCCACGTACTCTCCATCTCCCTCTCAGTCCTCCTCAATTCTATATCTGAAGTATTGCAGTTTTTCCTATGGCCTGATTATAAAATTCCCCAAAATGACTACTTCAACTGTCTACAAATCATCAAGAAGTGACAAAAAAGTTTTCTTCATTTTTTTCAAGAATGGTGTCTTGAAGGATTGTGACTAACATTAAAATAAATAACCAACCCAAAAAATCGATTGCACCACCAAGTGATTTGTGTGTTTGTAATCAAGTGAACTGATAAATGTAAAAATTACAATTGACGATATTTGGATGATTGTTGGCGCATGAATTGTGGAAGAGGAGTCAAACTGAAGGGGAATTATTTACTCTTCATAAGGAATTAATGACTGATGCAACTAAATTTATTTTCAAATACTTAGCATTGGATAGGTCGCGCTGGTTATTTTACAACTTCCAAACTCAGTGTAAGACGGTACAAAAAAATTAATTAAAAACCAGTTGGTAATATTTACGCATTGTGTTATATATCATTGGTTTTGTGAGGAAACGAGAAATTTATTAATTTAAACAAATAAAAAAGTATACTTTTAAGTTTTTTGGTGACCTTCTCCCCTTAACTGTGGGTGATTTCTTCAAAGACTATATTACAAATATATGTCACATATTCAGCCCAGGTCAAGTTCTTCAGTTGTCTGCATGTATAGTAAAGTTGCTATCGGGATCGACTATTTTGGTTGAGTGTGCAACCTATATTCTTCCTTCTATCTATTAGCTTTTGCAATCCACATAGTGTAATTAAACTAACCAACTACAAATAAATGAGAATTTAATATCAATATATTCACAAATAAATCCAACCGTGTTGAAATGATAGAAAGCGTGCTCTTGCTTCAGCGTTCTCTGTGTTGTAACAATATTTGGAATTGCATGTTCTGAGATACTACTGACGTTGATTTGAATAAAATACATAATACATATTTGAGTGCTTTTTGTGCAGTAACCTTTCGTTTTATTCATTTGCAATACTTTTAGATGGATTGGGATTAGATGAATGGACAAATTTAGTTTATAAGAATGGGGGTTTGAATGTTCTCCCCTCCGGTATATTTGCAACGGTTAGGGAGCTATTTGCAGTATCGTTAGAGGGTTATCAAGTTGACCCAGGTCTGTAGTGGTTCTGTGGTTGGACCATATCCTTTGAGTGTCTGAACGTATGAGTGCGTATAACTTATAAAATGGATACTAAATTCATCTTGGTTCGTTCCGTTCATTGACTCAAGATGCTGCTATTTTGATTTCTAGCGTTTAGGGTACGTATAGGATATTCAATTGGTTGGCTATTCTATGATATTCGACTTAGAAAATTAGATTGTAAAAATACTTTTAAATAACACATGAAAAATCAAAACGTTACCTATAAACACTTTTAGGAGTTTAGTTTAATTTTCATTATTGGTAGAGTTACGACGAAATGCGTTGCTTTAATTCCATTCTGCACTTTATTTTAATACAGTTGAAATATCAATGTGTTCGAGTGAGAGAGGGAGGAAAAGGAAGGGAGGGAGAGACAGTGTGTGTGTGTGTGTGTGTGTGTGTGTGTGTTGTGTGTGTGTGTGTGTGTGTGTGTGTGTGTGTGTGTGTGTGTGTGTGTGTGTGTGTGTGTGTGTGTGTGTGTGTGTGTGTGTGTGTGTGTGTGTGTGTGTGTGTGTGTGTGTGTGTGTGTGTGTGTGTGTGTGTGTGTGTGTGTGTGTGTGTGTGTGTGTGTGTGTGTGTGTGTGTGTGTGTGTGTGTGTGTGTGTGTGTGTGTGTGTGTGTGTGTGTGTGTGTGTGTGTGTGTGTGTGTGTGTGTGTGTGTGTGTGAGAGAGAGAGAATTTTATTTCGTGATTCTCATTTTTCAGGGTTTGAGTATACATTTCCTTCTCCTTTAAAAAAGTTCGTTGCTAAGAATTTATTATAAGTTCATATTTTTAATTTATAACGTACCTTTATTAATTTTCTTATCTATTTATACTTTATATTTATTCTGTGTGGATTTTGTACTTATTTTAAATTACTCATAATTCCCTAGTTCTATTATAGAGTTTCTATAGTTATTTAGAGGAGGTGATGTAGTTAGATTAATTTTACTTGGACTCTAAATTACTATTGTTATCTATTACTTAACCACTATTTAATTTATCGCTACTATATATTTCCCTATTAAAGTTATTTATTACCTTTTTTATCCCTTTGCATACGCGGGTGGTATAATTAATTCTAATATCTCTGTTTTCCCGTTCTATTATTTACCAAATTGCTTTTTTTCTTTTTTTTGAACATTTGTTGACTGAAGACAACTATACACAGCAAAGTCAAAATATTTAAAGATTTCAATTCTGTTACCAGTTTCCAATGTGTTCTGAACAAGAACACTTATATGACAGTTTATATTTGTAATTTTCAATACTCCATTGTTTCAAGTGATATCCATCATATTTGATCATATTATTTATTTTATAACAAGTATGTTTTACATGACTATACTTTAACAGTACACAAGAAAACTTTAAATACATGTACAATCGAGTTCAAGTCTCCAAATGAACAATCTAAGTTTATTTAGTTTTTAAATTAATATTTTCATATTATTTTAGTCGATTTATTTACCCAAATATGCACATAATCTTTATGTATCACGGTCTAATGTGAAATAAAAGGTCTGACGGTTATAAATAGTTAGAACGTGAAAGTAGTAAACTAACGTATTGTTGATTAACACGGTTGGATAAAGCTGGAACATACTTTTGTAGTTCAAGAGCACAGTCGATCCGTCTACGAGATCATTGCAGTACAGTAAAATTAAGACAATAATTTGTAACATGTTGAGATAATAATCTATTTGTATAATGCGTTGAAATTGCTTTTTTGCACGTTGTTTTTTCTCCTGAAGTTAAATTACAAATTCGTATCACAACTATACGTCGTGTGCTGTAAATAACCAATCATTTGAAAATAACTATCTTTTTGCGTTCTAGTGTTTACGATTTTCTGAAGTATAGAATAAAGTTTTAATGACATGTGTAAATTACGTATTCATGTGATGAATGGTGTTGAGCTTACGTCAGAGATATATGTTAAATAGCTGAATGAAAACCAATTTGGTTATGGTTACAACGGAGCTGTCTAAGGTATATATAAACATTTTCGTAATGTGAACATGAAGCTGAGTGAACGGGGCAGTTATGTGTATAAAAGCTGTAGCGAAGCAAATTTTGATTACGAATTTGTAAAAGATAACATAAAGTTTTAATGACATGTACCTGTATACGTCACCTACACACACAAGACCAGTGACGCATAGAGTTGAGTGAGCAAGAGAGCTGTGGCTGTTCTGTTCACTTCACGCAGAAGTTTGGTGTCAAAGGGAGATGATGTCAAGTCAAAAAGAAGCCTTTTAGAGTTATTTGCTAAAAAAACACGCCTTTTAATGTTCATAACTTTTACATTACCTAAAAATTTTAAATTTAGTATAATTGAACTAATATTAAAAATATCAAAAGTAAATAAAAATGTTTAAATAATGGACACGATTATCACTGTAATAACAACACAACAAAATGAGTAAACATAGTAATTGTTTACCAAGTATGCGAGTCTTTATTTTATTTGCTTATTAAAACTAATTTCATAGAATTTATTAATGTCAAAGAATTATATTATATATTATAATATATATATATATATATATATATATATATATTATAACATATATTATAATATATATATTATAATGTATATTATATTATATACATATTACTTTCCTTTTCCTTTTTAGAGTTACACATTACATGAAGAAACAAACTGATTGTTACAAAATTTAGTTTCATTAGTTAAGGTTTATTTTTGGTAACATACATATTATTTTAATTTTCAACATTTTTCTGTATTTGCGATTAGTATTATTATTATGTTTTAGTACATTTTGAAGCTATTTCATAATATGATGTCAACACGTACGATTAAAATAATAATTCAAATATATTGGGATAACGCTCGCACATTTCCATACTCTTGTTAGTTAAATATGTAAAAGGTATATTTGTAATTAAATAAATTATTATTTAATGAGACGCTTAGTTTGAAGTAAAGGGAGATCCCTATAACGTCAAAAAACAACAAATATATTTACATTAATAAACTTAGTTAACTTAACTTCTTTGAAATTTAACATATTATAATGCGAAACAAACCTTAGTCCAGGAGCCAAAAGCCATTCTATAAACACACAATCGTTTATATCAAGACATTGTCCTCAATAAAAATTACCTCTCAGTCACGTTATGTTTGTGTCAAATTCAAAATTGGGCGATATTAATAAGTAAAAAAATAATGTAATGGCCATCTTTTATAAGACCATATATTTTTAGCTTAAAACACTCAATAACAACCAAGAAACACGTAAATAACTATTAAATCATCATCAGATTATCTTATCGTTATCTTTATCTAGTTGCCTGATCGTAATGTTACTATTACTTATGTGTCTGACGATCGGATTTTAGTGTCTACAACTAGCATAAGTTCAATTTAACTCTGTTCGAATATTTTACACAAACATATTGTTATAATAAGCACTCATCATTGAGTAAAAACTTCCATAAAACAGCACGGTATGGAAAGGACACATTGGTATGTCTGGAGAGCCGATGACCGAGCGGTCTAAGTTACATATATCGCAGATTCGACGTTGTAGTGTATCGACTCTCCTCTCATTCTGTTTGATAAGATCCTCGTACAGGCCATTGGCCATGAGGACGAGCAGAATAAGGCTTAACAGTGGTTCGGCTCCTTTTAATTAAAAAAATTTAGCAGTAATACAGTAACCAGCAACAAAATATGATATCCACTTATTGAATATCAAGTATGGACTAGGCAGCAGATCTTAGGTTTTGAGTGGAAATAAATAGAGATAAGATTGATAACAAATAACGATGGCAGACCAGAACGGTCTGCCCAGATAAACCCTTTTACGGTGGGCCGTTTCCCAAGAGGATGTTGGACGCATATGTTAGGGTATAGCGCTAAAATTTAACGTCTAGTTTTATAAGTACATACCGTTTATGAAAATCTATTGCCGAAGCGACTGAACTATCGAATGTTCAGTTATATATGTTCAATTAAACTCAAAAAACATTACAATTTTTTAAATTTTAAAACTTAACTCTGATGAAAATGTAATAACTTAGAAACATCAATTACTTTATTTTTTTACTCCATTATACAACCTAAACATGCAATATACTATAAAAATCTTACAATAATAATAAAGGTTTAAAAACGCTATATATAGTTATTAGAAAATTGTAGATTTTTTAAAATATTATAAATTCCTTAATTTCCTTAATCATTATATATATACGAGTATATATATATATATATATATATATATATATATATATATATATATATATATATATATACAGCTAATAAAAATAAGAAGAAAGGAAAACAGGCATGGCTTATTACTATAATGTATCTTGGAATTGAAAAATTAAACATAATTTTGAAATATAATGAAAACTTTTATTTCTGGGGTTATTCACTAATGGATCCACTGTGCGGCGGCGTTACATAGACAAGATGAAAATTGGGGAAGATTTTTCGGGTAAGAATGTATCTACTTGGCAACGGAGAAGTGACAGGCTGGAGTACTTCTTAGTTTGGTAGTTCATAGTTTTCATATATGTTATATTTCACCGAAACAATTTACACAATATTGGAACAAAATTATAGAGCTTTTGGGTGCCTATCAATCATACTTTTTAATTGGGACATCCCCATTACTCTATGATTAAAAATAATAGGTGAAAGTATTGAGGTTAAACAACGATCTTATGTGGGTAAAGTCAAGATTGACACGATAACTTTTCAAATTGGTGTCATCTTCTCACTAGCTGACTATATTACAGGTCAACAAAAAAAGGCAATCCATAAATCATTCCACATATATATATTCACATTTCAACATTTCTCCATTTTTTACTAGTACTCAGTGTAATTAATAAGTTAAAAACACACCGGTTAGCTGCTGGCCACGCAAGCGAGCCACCTTTATGAATTATGGGTAAAGTTTAAAAATATTTAGTTTCCACTTGAAACTCTTTATTAAATTTAAACCACTATTATAACCGGTAATCGTACCTTTAACTAGTATCGAGAAGCTAATATTATAGTTTTTAAAGTAAGACATTTTTGTATTTCAGACAATTTTCTTTTTATAACCAACTGTAGCTCCATTTTATAAGTGGAGCTTCGAATGAATGTGCTTATTTGGCAGAGAGAACTTTAAACCATAATTTCTCCTCTTTAAAACCTCTAGTTTTATTTACACTAGAAGTTTTAAACAGCATCTCTCTAAGTACAGGACTGTAATAAGAGTATGAGGCAATCATGAGTCACCCATGTTTTAATTCTGACGTAATTTTCTTAGACCTTTGGCGTGAAATAGCGTCATATAAAAAAGGGCGAACTCTCGACCTTGATGGGAAGATTAAACATATGTCAAGTAAAATTTTGTTATAACTATTAATGTTAAACTAATAAAAAACCTAATGTTTTATCGGGAATCGGCGAACAACCAAACACATCCTACACACAGCAAACAGCTGGCATGGCCATGCGATTGAACAGATCAAATTTAAAATTTTTAGATGAGTACAGTTGTATTTTTAATCCATAAACTATATCTAACTAAATATGTTCATATAAATTCACCAATGGGCAATGCATAAAATATTGTATTACTGGCATTTCATTTTTTATTCTTACTTGTCTTCTGTTACAAGTGATTGACAGAGAAGTTTATAACACTATAAATATCTTAATACTCTAAATGACATAGTTTATGTATTATAAATATTAGTTTATTTTTAGTTCAATTATTACTTTAAAATAATAGTTAATATAATAGTTTTAAATAAAAAGTCTAAACAGAAAAATCAGTTTTACAAGAAACAATTGTAAGGAAAACAAACTAAAACTGCCCTAAAATTATGAAACGTGGAATATAAATGCAAGAGTGTGCAGCAAGTAAAAAATATACATTCGATATACATCCATAATTAATACTGAAACTATATGCTAAAATAACTAGTAAGTATAGTTTTCTTAGAAACACGATCTAATGTATTATTTGTCCATTTATGTTAGGGTATTGAAAATATGTTTCTTCGATGCCGTTTTTATTTGTTTTCCTAGAAGGTATGATGTATTAAATACATGGTTCTTTATAATTATGGCAATTCCTAATCTGAAATTAATAACAATCACGAACAAAGCCTTTTAACCTTTTTAATTTTTTTATCCGTATATTCCTGTTTATTTATTTTAATGCACATTTTCGAAATATCATTCTGCTTATTATATTAAAATATCTGAAATATCTCAACTTTTTCAAATATTATCGATTAAACATATAAATTCTTATTTCGATTTTTTAAACTGAGTTCATTAATGAATGGAATGGATACCAATTAAATATAAAACTAATTATTACAACGTTACAATTATCTATTGACTGCAGAAAATTTAAAAATTACAAATGTAATTAGTTACAGATCTGTTAATATATGAATGTACAGCAAATTATAAAAGTTACATTTTGTAGCCATTTACTGACGGTTGAAAGTTTAAAAAGTTAAAACAGCAATTAGCCGCAACACTGAAACATTTACTCACTTCTAGAATTGAACCAACGTTTGTGTTTAAAACTTGAAGTAACGTAGGAATGAATACAAGGAAAGAAGTTTGCGTAATCCAATTTCGAAACAGGAAATGGCTTCTACTGCTCGGGTGTGGAATAAAAATACCCTTCTCGGTCTATAAACACCAACTTCTTTTCTGATAATGAAAACCGAATACCTTACTTATAACCCGTTGTTAATTTTTAAAGTTTCTTCACTGCTTTATGCTACAAATTATGATTATATTTCTTCAGGATTGTAATAGGATAATCAATTGTAATATATTTGAGTATAATTTTAAAATAACGAAGTACTTTTATTAAATGTTGTGTTGCTGAAGTTGTAAAATTTATTTTGTTGTGTTGGAATAGAGATTTAGTATCAAATGGTTTACTGATTTGTTTTAAATTGATATTGTTATCAGTATTAGTTCTGAAATATTGCTAAATTCCAAATTTTATATACATGCAGAGTCATATGAAAATGATTCTAAAAGTGTACTAAGAAATAATGTTTCTTTTAATCCCTCATTTAAGGCACATAGGATCATATTGTATTTAATTATAAATTGTTGAGAAATAAATCAATATGAACTGTGGAACTTAAACCTCCTCCCCTTAAACGGTAAACGTACTAATTATTCATTTACAAACACTACCTCAAACACACAAATTACGTTGTATTTTAATTTAAAAGAAAACTATATATTCCTATTGAGAAATTGCAGAAGTAAACCAATTATTTTAGATATAAAGACATGTATTCTACAAAGCTTCTGTCGCCAAATAGGGTATCAATTGGAAATGTGTGGAAGTATAAAACAAGTTTTCAATTGTGAAATATTACTACTTCAATGAAAAATAAAATTCATAGCATAAAATAATTGCGAAGCTTGCTTAGTTTGAAATGCAATCACAACTTAGTTCTATTTTAAGTAAGTTGAAAAAGAGTTGTGAAGGTCAGCGAAAATATTAATCCTAGATATTAGTACTAGCCTGCTTTCATAGAGCTGGGGTTGTTGACCGTACCCTGCCACTATATACTGTAAACTACTCTATACTCTGTATGTGATGTGTCTGAAATCTGAACAGATTTGAAATGTACTGTTACAGATTTTACTTTATAAATATGGAATCCACGTCCGTCTGTAGAGATCCAAACAGTTCGACGACGAAGATGTTCAAAACGAACTCGTGATCGTTTCGACATGAGAGATACCTAGACTACAAAGGAACTAGATGCTGTCCGGTTTATCCAGTAGCCACCCAATGTGAGGTAAAATGAAGTGGCCACTAAGCGGTAATGTAGTTTTGGAAACTCAAAATTCTCATTGAATTAAACCTTTCCACCATAGCGATGTTATGTGTAGAACACTCGAATGATCGGCCGTGCTTTGAGAACGAGTCAACTCAATTGTGAACCTAAAGAAACATTGAGTACACCTCTTCATCTAGATTGAACTGGGTGGCTCCTGGGTGCACTATACAGAACTCTTTTATAGTTTGGATATCTCTGATGTCGAAACGATGAAAAGACTTCGTTTTGAGCCTCTTCGTCATCGAATTGTTTGGATCTCTTCAGACGTACTTGGATTACAGATTCCAGGAGTTAAGTCTGTTTCATGATTAGATTTCAGACACTGCACTGATCGGAAGGTGAAATAGAGATAGAATTTAAATTAGCATTGAATCGACCCTTCCCACCATAGCTATGTTATGTGTACTCTATACTGTATGATAAAAGGTAAATTCATACTAATGAAATTCGTACACACTCAGAAAACTAGAAGCAGGGATAACTTAAGAACTTAATAACATACAATGTTAGTTCTTACACGTATTCCCTCTCAGGCAGGTGCCCTGAACAGTATTCTACCTGTCTGTCTAGAGAGAGCTCATATGCCAAGGCGTTCAAAGCTATCACTTCATTCTTACATGATTGAATGAATAACACAGTTAAAAACAAACTAGTAAGAAGCGATATTGCTTATTCTATCAATAAAATTGGGTGACTACATGCTATTAGGAGCAGTTCCGGAAACATTGGGCACGCAATAATAGAAATGATAGGTAATATTTTATTTCTATATTTTAAAGCGTAAACTACATTTAAATATTGTAATCTTTTATTTTTATATGAAATAGTGTTTCATAAATTTAATATAAAGTTTAATAATCATTTACGATGCAAACAAAGACATTATCAGACATAGGTAATGTCTTCTCTTTCCATTGTTTTTTGTACTCTCTCAATTTAAAATAAGGCCATAAATATAATTATATATACTCAACACACATTTTTTGTGGCTACATTTCATGTCATTTATTTTTTTATCACTGCTATGAAAGACATGGATTTTGAATTTGTTCTGTCGCTGTCTTTATTTCTTCAACTCACGTCAATACCTTTAGTAGAATTGTGTTTTCAGTTAAATGGGTTAATATTAAAAAATACAATTCAGCTGGTAAATTTCACGGCTAGACCAAATATTAGTTTATAACTTTAACTTGTTTAAGACTTCTCGAAATGTTTGGGATTCTTAGTAGACATCAGTGTTAAATGGAGCGCTGTATCACTGATTTTTTATTTGTACATCCTCGTTCTATATTTCTCTTTATCTTTATAACATATAGCACATACTATAGTATAGTTTTAGCCTTTACTTATGTTCCATATAATGCAATAGTTTTATGTACTAAATAATGTTTATAAATGCGTTTAATTACCATCCATTAATCTCTATCTTTAAAACAATGCTTATTTTTTCTTATGCTAACCAGAAAAGTTTAACTGAAACTAAGAACAACAAAAGTACTGGACGAGACATGACACACTTCAATATACAGTCCACCGACTTAGTCATTAAAAAAGAGGGACTTATGCAGCATCAATAATGAATAATAGTCTCCCCACAAATTCAAAATATTTCATTGAAACAATTCCGTTATCCCTAAAGCATCAACTTCTAGACCAAAAACACTACTATGTTTATGAATTTTAACTTTGATGCAGTTTTCATTCTTATTTCGTAACTAGATCAAAACTTAGATTTTTGTTTAATTATGGAATGATTGTCTTTCTTATTTTATATTTAATTGTTTTTTTTTTAGTTATTTTAGAATATTTTAGCTTTTAAGAAATGCTTTTAAATTGATTGATAATTCATAAATTATACGTCAATCATAAACCTATGTGGGTCTGAAAAAATGCATATGCAAGTTAAAGTTACTGCCCGGAATGATTTGGTCGTCTATATTCTTTGTATAAAAGTAGTGAAGCCATCAATATTCACAGTGTTTGTGAATAATCATTATAGCAAAATTAAACTTTGCAAATATTTTCCAGACTAGTGTCAAGGAAATCGATAAGCAAATAAAACCAAAACAAGACCAAAGCAGAAATAAAACAGCCATTCTGATATTCTATATTACGTTTATACCAACATAAAACACAAAATTATTTTATTGGTGCATAAAACGAGCACTATTATAAATTAGCGTTGATAAAAATATCAATACGTGGAGAGTTTAGACTGCGCTCATTATTACAAAAAATCTGAATAATTATTTTATAATTATATTTATAATTCTTTTTCACTAATTTATAAGTGTAGTTCAAAGGTTTCTACAAATTTAAAAACATTTAAATGGACAGTTATGACTAAGTAGACCATCGACGCTATTCAACAAATCAGTTAGTATTCAAGGTCAAGTGAAACAATTTTTGACGTCAAAACATGTGAGTAAAACCAGATTGTAGTGGGAGAGCTGTGCCTGGTATAACATATCTTATGTCAGATCAGTTCGTGGTGGCAGTTGTACAAACGTAACTTGTACATTTGTGTTCACCAGAGTTCTTATTTTACGTCAAAGAAATATAACAATGTTTTTGAGTCAGAGCTGTGACTGATATCACATATCTTATGTGTGAGGTCAGTTTGTGGTGACAGTTGCACAAACGTGACTCAGATACGTGGTTTTCCGTAGTATTTACTTCAACTCACAGAACATTAACAATTTTTTATATATATAAAATACACCCGTTCCAGTCGGTCTATTAACCTCAAACAATTAACAATCACGATATTCTGTCACAGATTACAGTCCATTAGCTTACGAAATATTTTATTAATAATAAACTAAGAATAATCATTACACTATAAATAGTTAAATACGTTCAATAACATATTGGTGAGTTAAAAATTTACTTACAGCTTTACAAACACCGGAATAAATTTCTCTCTCACTTCATATGATAAACTGAATAAGGTATTTGTTTTATTCAATAACTAACATTTTCCGGCTCACAACACATCCAGTATATTATACAATTTAATACTTAAAATAATTTTACCTCAATGTGCAGAGCATAATTTTAACACAAATAATATTTTCAGTCTATAGATAAAAATTAATTGCCAATAATACGCAGTCACCTGTATCATTAGTTGGTAGTACAGTATTAGCTTCAACATGATTAGCTGAAGCTTAATCAACTAAAGACAAAAATGAGAAACAGTTATTAATTGTTTTTGTCACAGCCAGCTTTTTGAACATGTATTTAAAAGGTTTCTCTTATTACCCTTGGATAATAGTTGGATATTTTTTCCAAGTACTTTTGTCAAACCTATTGCACGCTTGGTTTTTACACTGGTTCCCTCAAGATTGATTTTCCCGTATCCTAAAGTTTCGTTTCCCTAATTAATCAATTGTGCCGATGTTAAACGTTTTATTTGAAATAATACCTGTTTTAAAAATACTACCAGTAAACTTTCAATGTAATTTTCTTTAGACATGTTTTATAATCTACCAATAACACATGTAATAAAATTTAAAACTATGCATAGTTGAGTTTGCCTAGTATGTGTTTCTGTAAATTAAGCCGTACTGAACAAAGTGTCTTCAAATAACTGAACTCTTCGATTAAAATTTAAAATGGAAGATCTTTATATGAAAGACTCAGCAAGCAGCTTCATATACAGTATATGTAATATCTCACTACTACGATTTCGTGATCCTTGATACATCAGGAGGATTTGGAAATTTCCGACACATCTCTAGAAATACAGGACTGTTCCAATTTATGGTTTCTGGAATGCCATTTGGAATCTTCTGGAATTTATTTTAAGATTTCTACAATCATTGAAATCCACCATCATGGAAATTCCTGACTCTTAATACGATTCAACGGCCTTTGAGGGTATTCTCCCAGTTTTGGTCCCAACCGTTGGCAGCTCCCTCTCTCTTTAAACTTTGCGGATTTTGGGATTGCATACGTTTTGGAGGTTCTGAGTTGCTAGGAACTCAGGCCCTCTCAGAGTTCATATCATCTAAAAGCTCTTGGTATCTGATAAATTTCAGCTTTAAAGAGTGCTAGAACACAAAGAAATTCCAAAGGCAAACTAATGCAAATTAACGGTATATTAACTAAACACATTTTTTAATCATTTGAAAATTAGTTTGCCGGTATCAGCCCAGATAAAGCGAGAACTGTACACTCTGTTTAGTTAATGTAAATAATACTGTGGCTATATACTTTTACTAAGCTTTTATGGGTTACTCTAACTAATGAACATATTTCAAATTCTAACATAAAGCATTTATGAAACTTACAGTAACATGTATAAAACTTGAATAGCCTATTTTATTGTACGTATAAATATTTATTTTACAAACAGTTTGTTCACTCATTTCCTGCTTATTAAAACCAACAGGTTATGTGGAATATGAATACTATGAATTATATTTTGCCATTTTATTGGCTTATAAAACATTGAAAATCCTTATAAAGCCTTCTATGTTGTGTTCCACATTATGGGGGAAAATAGTAGAACCTTGCACATAGGTATTGGGTTCAAATATACTAACGAATTAAATTAATGTGATAAAACTGTATAAAAATAAACTATTATAATAAAGCAATGTAGTCTCCTGTAATGCAAAGATAATATGACAATTTCTAAGTGTAGCATTAAGGTTCAAGGGGCATGATGTGGCTGAGCAGGAGTGCTTGTGTGCTTGCAAGCAATCAGAGTAGGCGTCTAGGGATGAATACTAAACGGTAACATCTGTATTGTAACGTGAGTGTCATGAGACGTTTCAACAGCGTTGGGAAGAATCATTTTATAATTAAATCATTAGTAAAGTGAAATATGAATAAAATACAAATATTTGTATTTTTGTTTGTTTTTGTTTTTAATTTTATTGTGTGTTTGGTGTTGTTTTTATATCGTAATGGCCTATTTTCAAATCTTGATGTTGAGTGCTTCAAATCTTGATGTTTAAATGGGAAAATACCAAGTGTTTGTTAATTCATGCAAATAATTCTTTTTTTGAATTCCCCATGTAGACTGAGTCATATCTACTTGTAATTTCGTAGAATACTGGCGTGCAAAGTAAAATCATCACTTTGAACAGTACCAAAGGTTCTTCAATATATTGTACTGTTCAGATACAATTTTAATAGTAGTTTTTAATATAACTTCTTTTATCAGGTCATTCTTGGATGATGGAAATTGGACACTGTCGTTTGATAAACTCTTTAATTAATTAAAAATAATGGGATATTTTTACCTTACTTTGACAAAGTGAAAACCTTAGAATTGATTATAACCAACATTCTTGGATTTACTGACATAGTGAACTGTACGTGTACCAGGAAATTTGCAGTGATACGTAAATTCAAAAATGACTGGCATTTCTACCGTTACATATAAAACTTTTATTAATTTAAGCATTGACATTTCCAAATCTTAGCTATTGTAGCGCTGTTATTAATGACATAAATGTACAACAACTAAGTGACATACTACAACGAACACAGAACTATTAATACATTCTTCTTTAATTTACCGCGGGACACAAGTTTCTCCTTACTATAAAGAACTGTATATACTTCTCGTATCATACTAAAGACTGATCCAAATTGCATTACTGTAAAATCAGATACTGTTTATCGGTTCACATCCATACCTTGCACGTGAATTTGAATATGTAACTGCGAGAATCTCAAGAAATACGTGCTCTGGCCTTTCTGCTTTGCGAATTCCTCATCATAGAACGACGGGTTTCAAAAAATATTTTACTGTTATTGCTTGTCTAACCTTAAATTGCTATCCTGATTCCATTTGCGCAATATGCAGCCGTTCAAGTATTGAGATGCGCTGAAAAAGTATTTACTAGCACCGATGAAAGTGGCGGGAGTACTGGGGGCCGGCAGTCGTGATCTGTAGTGATGTGTGTGTTTCCTTGTATGTTCATGTATGGAAACATGTAAGTAAAATTGTTATTATTTCGTATGTATTTCTATGAAACATGAAAATATTTCTTTTTTACGACTGTATAATAAAAAATATAGTTAAGTTTAGTTGTACATTTAGAAGCCTGTATTCTTTCTAAGGACTTTTTTAGTTTTAGTGTGGCTAATATGTATATATAATATAATTTGTGTTATATTTTGAATTGTGAATTTAAAAGTAGGAACCGACCACTTATAGGGACCAACCTTTTCTAAAATAAAAAAGTATTTTTATTAATGTATTTAATTCAAAGTTTACGTCTTGATGATGGATTCGTTATCTACATACACTCATTATTACTTCTCAAACTACCCGATATCTCAGAAAGTTTGATAATGTATATCTCATGTAGTAAATATAAGAAACTAAGTAAAGTAAGGTAAAGATGTCTTATTTTACCAGGCGAAGTTAGGGCTAAGAAGCCCTCTCTAACACTTAACATGGGAACCAACGGCTTAAAGGCGACTTCCGAACCACCACCAATGGCCGGGCAGGCGAACTGCTTGCAAGGACAGGATCGCTCAGCGGTCCAAGCAGCAGCCAAGCTCGACGATGCTTGATCTTATTATATTACGATAACCATTGTACCCGCTAAATTGTGCCATTGACAAAGGGAGTTTTCTTATCGACCAAGCAGCTGTTGAGACCTCTCGAAGAAGTATGTTTTGTTTTTAAGTTTAACTTCTCGATGTAACAAAAGATTAAGTTTGGCAGACAGACACGTGTCTTATTCTTACAATAGACAAATAAAATATCTTTCAATACTGTTAAATATTCATGGAGTTTGAAATAGGGGTAGAACCCTTAGAAGTACATGAAATTTTCAAGTTTTCGGTGCCTTAAAAAGGCGAAATTTGCCACACATTTGTATTGTCCCTGAACAGACCACAGGTAGTTTAAATAGCTTAGACTAAAAGTAGATTACAACATCATTTAAACCTTTTAGGTTCAACAATCAACAAAACACTTCCACTATTTCCCTATATTTAATCACTAAAGCTATCACTGTCACTAATTCACTAATCAAAATGAGAATTCAATAAATACGCGGTTGAAAAACATTCATAAAACACAACTTAGTTATTAAATTCGAAACAAAACTTTTTAACGCCGTTCTTTTTTGTTTTATAAAGCTGGCTTTCGTGAGCGAGAGATGTGTGTTACTGTGCAGAGCAGAGCAGAGTGGCGGGTCTCAAAGAAGCACTTCATTTCATCAGCTAAAAAAGTAACAGGTCAACTTTACTGGTACCCAAATTTCAATTTTATTTTATATCTCATACATTATTTGGTATTCAGTGAATTGGTTTAGTGTATTGATTCAAAGTAAATAGATTTATTCTTAAAAATGACTGAAACAACATGAAGAAAGTAATACGGGGATATTATTTTTACTTCTATTCAAAATTATTCTACAAATTCAATAGTTTGAATATGTATCTGGGAAATACAAAATGATTAATTATGTAGCTATTTACTCTTATTTTAGTTATATCACAAGCTGGCATCAAATGTTACTTTATATTATTAACAAAAAGGCCACGAATTAAAGTTAAGAATATTTGTACTACAAATTGGTTGTGTTTAACCCAAAATTTCAGAATTATGACCTAATATAATTTTAGGAAAGGTATGATTCCAACAAATATGGAAATATTGTAGTTAATGAAACAAAGATAATAACAGACAAATATCCAAATTTACAAGTTTTTAAATATTAAGGATAGTGTTGTATTTAGTATAGTTTTACCACTGCACGCTTTGATGACTTCTTTTTAGACGGAGAAATAATTATACTTAAGTAGCTGACTGGATGGGGACTGTAGATTTAGAAAACACAATTCTCTTGAGAAAGTAGAGAACTGAGTAGCGCGATGTTTGCTAGCTTCGTATCACTGCTTTTATTCTGGCAGGGTTGGTTAATGACCACGAATGGTAAGTGTAGGACATATTTATCAGAAACGGTTGTTGGTATTTAATGTAATGTAAAGTGATTGCATTTACCATAAGGAGTATTTTACCAAGGGTATACAAAATAATCACACGTTTCACATTTTACACGAGTGATGGTAGTTAGCTTAGAGGAACTATCATGTTTAGGTAACAGTGGGCATTTTTTTCATTTACCTGTATTTCAAAAATTAAAGATAGACTTTTGTAAATCGTCGATTTCAACTTTCATTTTCTATTTATTCCTTTTAAATCAGATTTTATTCAGCTTCTTACATTTCATAGTACTCTTACTGAAGTATTTAACCTTGAAATCTTACCATGATGTGTTTTATTAATATACACAACGAACTTTAGTATTATAACTGTCTCATTATAATACCAAACACTGCTAAAATTCCAAACGAATATTACAATTAACTATTAATATTTTAGTATTAATTGAGTTATCATAACAAAACGTGTATCCAGCACTGATCAACTTACTTAGTCTAAATGCAAACACTCGGACACCCAAACAAGATTAATTGGTAAAATATACACGAACTAAAATTTGCTTCAATTACCAAAATATTTATCAACAGATTTAATGGATATACGAGTATTTTAGACATATAAGTTCTCAGAAATATAATACCTTGTTGAAGAGGAAGTTGGGAAGCACATATCCATATGGGCAGATTTCAGAAAAACCAACATGCTAATTAAGCTCAGTAAAAATGAATTACTGTTTACAGTAAATCATTGTTTAATTATCTACTACACCTTATCCAAACAACTGCTGAGGATAGTTCCCCGAAATAAATAATATACGTTTAAGACATGTAAGCATAGTTTCTCGTATTAGCACTTTCAAAACATTTACAACTTGTATAATGTTGAACTGGACTAGGTTGATCACAGTTTGCAGATGAGTTTTAGATTATGCTGATCAGAGATGACTATGTTAATCAGTTTATAGAAGATATAGTTGACTACTGTCCCTCCTGGGTGGGTTCACTGACCGTATCAATCCAAATGATCGTAACGTCAGTTAACAACACAATAAAAATTTATGCTGAAATCTCTTTGTAAGCAATCTAATTTTGAAGTTCAGTCAAAATCATCTGAGTTTTGTAAATAGAGAATCTGAACTTAGTCTAGGTGTGCATTGCAATGATATCCATTAAAACAATGTAACCTCAAAGTTAAGCTTGCCGATTCAGAAAATTTTTGAAGGTTAAAGGAAAAATAAGTTGATACAAACGTCCTAACTCTCCTCTGTTGAAGAATTTACAACTAATTAGTAATAGCCAATTGAAACCTAAATAACGATGAAAGGCTAATGAGCAATAGCTTACTCTACGGATAACAACAGCGTATTCTTTGTCATTTGCTCTAAACATATAAACGATTGTGGTTCTTGTTTTCAAGTCGTGCACAAGAGTGCGTGTATTGTATGTTTCGTTGTGTTAATAAGCATTTTATGTGAGCCTAAGTTCAGGATCTGAGAATGCGTAGAGTAAGGGAAAGAAAGGTTTTTATGTTAAAGATATCTTAACTTATAAATTCAAGGCATCTTTTTTTAAACTTACAAGAATAATTAAGTTCGGAATTAAATTAAAATGCAGTATCTACTAAATTAAGAAATTTGAAAATAATTGTTTGGCATTAAAATTATCAATTTAATTCTACTATCCTTAAAAATTACCTCTTTGGAGCTAAAACGATAGAATAAAAGTTATTTAATAAATAATAAATTACCTCATATATTATCAACGGATTTCTAGGCACCTTAGCTTATAGCTAGCTGGTAGTAAGGATTATCGTTGTATTCGATAATATGTCATACATTCATTCGCCTTTCATTCATACATCTGTCGTTTTAAATATTTCAGGAGCCTTATAAATACATATAACAATTATAGTGAAATTAAATAATATTCTTCTCACATACAATTACGCTTATGTGGGAAGTATATTTCAATAAATACATAATAAAAGGAGCTAATTTCTTAGCGAAATATACAGAGTGAGTTTTATGTCCCGGCACACCTGGATATAATTTAAACGGCCCGAGATATCTATGTGAAACCTTAACCCTACCTATTATAACATATTTTTTTAATTTTTCAAGTTGTTGAAAATTTCCCCCCCCTTTTCTAAAGGGGGGTAAAGGGGGGCAACTAAAAACTTTCAAATACAAACCCCTATCATGTCTGAAGTTTTTACACACGTCTAGCACACTGTCAAACAGCCGAAGGTGAACAGTTTGAACACCTGCTACATTAAAACTGGTAACTGTTTTTAGAATGTGCGTTAGTGTTGACTCATGTTACGATAAACAGGACGAGACAGTTGTCATAAAATCAGTTAAAATAAACGTAGAGACCTCTAGTTTTGATTATTGAATTTATTTTTTTATTCCCTTTAAAATTAGGGGTCACATGATAGGGGTTTGTATTTGAAAATGTTTAGTTGCCCCCCCCCCTTTACTCCCCCTTTACTCAATTGTAATTTTGTCATAAAATCTGTTAAAATAAACGTAGAGACCTCTAGTTTGCATTATTGGATTTCTTTTTTTATTACCTTTAAAATTAGCGGTCACATGATAGAGGTTTGTATTTGAAAATTTTTAGTTGCCCCCCTTTAACCCCCTTTAGAAAAGGGGGGGGAAATTTTCAACAACTTGAAAAATTAAAAAAATATGTTATAATAGGTAGGGTCAAGGTTTCACATAGATATCTCGGGCCGTTTAAATTATATCCAGGTGTGCCGGGACATAAAACTCACTCTGTATGTAAATTAGCTGTTGTTAATGTTACATGTGCTATAACCAATGAAATAAACTATTTCTGATTTGATTTCAATGCAATTGTTTCGAAATGTGTAGTTGTTAAACAATACATTAGTTGGTAGTGAACAATGCAGCCTCAATACAGAAACCGATCTGCTGAAGCAAGAACCCCATTTGGCGCTTAACTGCTTCTTTACTTTGTGTTATTCTTTCATTTCATTTGTTTACACAGACTTAATATCTTTTGTACCGTTGCAGACATCTCTTTTTCGCTGCTAGTGTTTTTATATAAATAATATTATGTATAGGAATTTTAAGTTATGTTGAAACTGCAAATACTAATAACGAATAAAATAAAGTACTTATACACATGTATACTGTATGGTAAAATAAAAAGAAATTTAAAGAACAATTTTGAAGAATAATATGTAATGCTCCAAAAAAGCTTCATAGCAAGAAGAATATATGATACCCTAGTCACTGCATAATGGCCTTGTCAAATATTGTGTTTAAGTGGAGTGTCACGACTTTTGGTTTATTTTGCCTTTTCCGGGTACTGAACACGAATCTGATGTTTTCCAACGAAAATTATACCAAAAATATGACTTTTTTTAAATAATAAAAACCGTGATTGGTTTCTAGATTTTAGCTTATTACTTCAAAAATAAGCATTTTAACCGGAAAAGGTCCTGAACAGACTATTTTGAATGGAAACCTTATGTAGTATTGTATATTACATTATCTAACAGTGCTACTTCCATGACAGTTTGTAAAATGCAATAAACTAAATGTAATTTAAATTAAATTTCTCCACAAACAATGACATCAAACTGCGTTATTAATACTCTGGCGGGAACGAACAAAAGCGGGGTTTGACATCAGTAGCGGTGAGTCATGTGAGCGAGCGAGTAAGTAAAAGCCATTCAGTGTAGTGACCCCTACCCTGCACACCAATGTAAGACTACAAAACAAATTCACAAAGGCAGAGCAAAACGTCAAAAAACCAATGGCATGCGTAATTTATTGTCAATATATGCCTAAATGAACACTCACTAAATATGTTACAGAACAAAATGTAGGTTTCTCTTTTACTCTTAATCATCCGATTTCCTTATATTCGACGAATGTTTGCGTGTGACATAAAGGTCTTAGAAAAAAAATAAAGATATAAACTATATGAATTTCGATAATTTTCATTATACTTTTTCTGGATAAATGTTTATTATTGAAGTAATAAGCCAAAACTATAAAACGAGTTTTGGTGTTTTTTTATTACAGTTTTTGTTGAAAAATATCAGATTCGTCTTCAGCAACCCCGAAAATATTGAAGAAGAAAGACGTCAATTAAAACAAAACCTTGCGTTTTAAACCTCTTTTAACCACCATTAGACTGCGCTACAACGTGATCGTTCAGTTGAGAAGTTATTAGGAGGAGAATGTTAATATGTTGCCACTGTACATGGTTGTATTGTGCGTTGGGCACATTTATATAGAACTCGCCGAAGCTACGGGAACGTGACAACGATAGTAAAACTATTTCTTGTCTTCAGAGCATTTACTGTGTCGCAAAATTTGAATCAGAGCCATATTTTGCACTTTTATGGAGCACTATCAGCAGGGAGGGTGGGATTCCTACAAACTTTAGAAATAATCGGAGGCTTGTCCATGTTTCATGGCAATTCAGTTCATTTCTGGTGGCCATTTTCAGTAAGTCTAAGATTAGAAACACTGCATCTTCTATGATTCGTACTAGCAGTTACTCACGGCCTGGCGCGCAATTTCCTATTGAATAACAAGTACGTTAGAGGTATATCCTTTATAATGGCATTATAAAAAATGTCCCCCATGAAAATAATCATTTGTCCCTAGAAAATTATTTAAATCACCTAATCGATTTCAGAATAACTCATTTTTAAGTTTAAAGAGCAATTTTTTGTGTCCCTGAAGTTGTATGCTTATTATAAATACCAATGAAATACAGAAATCTCTGCAATATTCTATAATATTTTAATGAATAGTTCCAGCAATATGAGTAACACTTGGCCAAGTGGTCGGAATGTTAAGTCTATGAAAATATTATTGGAAGCACATATGATGTAGAATGATGGAGTCCTATAATCATTTGAAATCAGAAATTGTTATGGTACGCATTACTTCAGCGTTTCAAAGTTAAAAAAAATTTCAACTGGCTCTTATTTCAGGTTTAGTGTGTAAATAAGCATTTCTGGTTTGAAAAAGTTATAGTACAACCATTCCATATTAGATTTTACCTTGTTTCCACCAAACATGAAAATACTGACTCGGTCTGAAAAAAGCCTAATTTAGTTAAAATGTGTCTACTTCTGTCATTTGAAGTTTTTTTTTCCTGGTGCGGAAAAAGAGAGAGATAGAGAGAATACATATGCTTTTAATAATCTTCCGTATTACAATCCCGTATTGTTATAATCCCATTTCAACCGTCATTGTTGTTTGATCTTCCGGGAAATTGTTTTTCCCTATTTAGATAATGAGGAACGACGGTGTCAAATTTTGCCTTTCTAAGACATTATGAAGTTGTAAATATATAGTTTTCCTAGGAGTTGCAACCCGTTTTAACACTTGTAATTGATTGAACAGGTTAGTTTGGGTACGTCTGGGCATACGGTGTCATAATGTTCCTGTGCAGCCGCTTCAAAGTGTCATGGGACTCTATAGCCTACGAACAAGATTCACATTTCTCCACAATCTCCTTATTGAACCAGGCTCCAAGAACTATTTTGTAGGCTCATATACACTAAGCTGTGTAAGTATTCGGCATCACTTATCCAACGAATTTATGTGCTATGTGGAATGTATCCACGACAATCTGCAGGTAGTGAGAGCCAGAGAGCTAAAGTAATAATTATGGTATTACTTCTTCTTCTTTAGCCAGATCTAAATGTCTTAAAATTTGTATTGGAGGAAATTTGTATGAAAATTTAAAAAAAATAAAACAGTTCTACATTATAAATAACTAACAAGCAGCATTAAAAACTCATATTATTCACTTATTCGCTGATCCCCAGCCAATCATTCCTTGGGAGTTAAAAGAAGGAAACTTGTGAAAGTAATCACGCAGGCTTGTCATACAGTTGCATTACTTTCAGTGCCGAATTCCCTTGAAACCATATATATGAGAACTTTTTAACGTAATAATTTAGGTTTGAAATAAAAAAAGATATGCAGAATTGATTGAGTGTCGTATTTCCTCAGGTTTAATATAAATAAACCTATGAACGTAATCACCCAGGGTTGTCATGCAGAGATATACCACAAGACGTTTTAAAACACTGAAATAATTTTCATGCGAGATTACACCGTTTAGGACTTACCATTTCTAGTAAGGACTACATAAATTAACGTCTACTCAATTAATGAAACATGCTTTCCAGGCGCTCCTTTGTTGTTAGATATGTCTTATTAATTTCAAATAAAAAGTAATAGATTTTAAAAATGTTATTTTTGAAGACTTCCTTTTTAAAAAAAATCTTCAGACCTATATAACTCGTGAATTAAATTTCCGACGCCAATTTTGAATTTGTCTTTTCCTGAATGTGTATATTTTTGCATTGTAATTTGCTCAAGTCTTACTGTATTTTCTTCTATAATGGGTTTTCCTTGCTTCTCGAATATGTATATGTGTATGCATATACATTCACAGGTCTGAGAAGCCTACTTCTGGCAAAACAAAACTAAGATGGGTTTTATAACAGTCTTTAAATTTAAAGTAAAGGTTATATAGTATCTTTGTCATGTACACTTAAGAGTATACTTTTACTTAAACTTTTAATTGTCCTATATGGCTATTACTCTATGTTTAGTAGTGGGTGAAGTTTGAAATAAGAAGTTTTGTTACTCTACGATTTCACGCTATGCATTTAAACAAATTTAAAATACTGATTAAATTACTTAAACACATAGTTGTGCTGTCATTCAATGTTAACAATCATTACACAGGACAGTAGATTACATTTCACTGACTCTTTAGAGAACAAGATGAGATTTCGCTACTTCATAGCCTATAAAAAAAATATCTTGGAGGGATTTTCGAAATTATAATAAGCCTATATTAATACCAAGGACTCTAAGACTGTCAATGTAAAATTTAAGTACAATCAGTTTAATTTGATGCATCAAACGCATCAAAGTCATTACCACTTTACTAATATTATTAGACTTGCTGATTTACTAAATTTTTTAATGTAAAATTAAAGGAATTCGATAACCTTGTTTCATGATACAGGTTATCTTATGCTAATACTGACATAAAGCTTAGAGCTTTACTTTGTAAACTGAATAATTAATAATACATAAAGTCTAGCTAATTCAAGGTAATCATACATTTTACAATATATATATATATTCAACTGATCTGCTGGAAAAAGTTCTCTCTCAATTGAAAAAGGCCTGGTACAGTCGAATGGCGCCAAATCATAACATTCCAATAACAATGGACTCTACACGGGCGGGGTGCACTCCAAGTACAAGCTGAACATGTCCGGTAATGGTTGGGTTACTAAGTAGAGCGCTTTACGACACCATTCCAATAAATATGGACTCTACACGGGCGGGGTGCACTCCAAGTACAAGCTGAACATGTCCGATAATGGTTGGGTTACTAAGTAGAGCGCTTTACGACACCATTCCAATAAATATGGACTCTACACGGGCGGGGTGCACTCCAAGTACAAGATGAACATATCCAATACTTATTCGATTGCAAATTAGAGCGATATATGACACCTTTCGAATAGAATTGGAACAATACGGTGAAGATGCCCAATATTGATTGGGTTGCTAAGTAGAGTACTGTACGACATATACGACACTATTCTGATATCAATGGCACCTGAACGAGAGGGTGCACTCAAAATATATGCTGAACCTATCCGATACTGGTTGGAATATTAAGTAGTATACGACCCTATTTCAGTAGCAATAGCACCTAAACGAGGGATGTTCACTCAAAGTACAATCTTAAAATGTTCTATACTGGTTGGGTTACTAAACAGAACCTTTAACAACACTATTTCAATAGCAATGGCACCTAGACTAGAGGATTGCATTCAAGTAAAATCTGCAATTGTCCGGTTGCTAAGTAGAGCACTCGGAGTGCTGATACCTAATTAAATATTCACAATCTCTCATTACACGTGATTGATGTACACGCAGTAACAACTCGATACCAATATTCTTAATATTCTTTTACAATTTACTGTGTTAACTATGTAAAACATCACCATAGATTTTTAATTTGTTAATATTACTCAATATGAAATGCAAATATAGTCTTAAATGTTACAGTAATAAATAATTACACTATGCTAGCGCTGACGAGGTAGGGTCAAACCCCTATCCTCCAAAAAACCGTATTGACTAATATCGATATTGATTCTTTACTTCTATAACACTTCCTTCTGATGTAAGGTACTTCAGTGCTATGTTCTATATTTAGAAAGTATTTTGCTTTCATATATAAATATTTTGATAAAGAGCAGTTGCACGAGAAACCTGAGATTGTGATGAATATAGCCATGATATGTAAGCTATCATAATTTTTTTTCTAGATAGTAAGACAGATGTGTTAATGGTAATACTAGTAACAATTATTACCACTAACTTATAATAAATTTGCAGCCGTATTCTAGTTCAATAAAATATACTTCGGCAAAGGTATTATATTCCAGTTTTAAAAATTATATTCTTGTTTTCTTTTGTCACACCTTAAGAAGCAATACAATAGATTATGATACATGGAATCGCAACTAGCTTAAACCCTTCATAATCTGATCGTAAAACTTCCGGAAATACTGGAATACTGAAATATGCATCTGAGATATCATACAAAGGTTAAAGAGAATCAGTATTAGAGGGCAGATGAGAACATAATATGTTTATTACAAGTTTTATTTAGTTATGGCATCTGCTACATGTTACGCTAATGAATTACCCATTTATTACTTAAAGTATTCGTTTGTTTCTGGAAAGTTTGAATATTTACTAAATTATTTTAAATTGAGATAGATAAGGATGACAATCATTTACTAACACGTTTAAAACGGAAGACATTTTTCAGGGCACATATAACATCCAAAGATTTGTTACATACGTTCTTTTTAAAATGAATAACAGTGGCTCAGTCAGTGGTAACACTGAGGGCAAATGGCGGCAATCCATCTTACAAGAATGGGTTCAGTTGAACTGTTGACCTTCTTTCTTGCCTGGGATCACTGAGTTGAATATGGAAATATTTTAACTTTTTTTAAATTTTGAATGGTTGTAAACTGACGTTATTATATAATTTCAATGAATACGATGACCAGACAAATAAATCGTTACGGGCATTATTTAGAATTGTAGTTTTATATTTGACACTTGTTAGAAATGAGTTATGTATAACTGTTGTCATCTTTAGAATTACTATAATTTTAACAGTTACACCTGGCTTTACATTAGTGTTATTGTATCTACCACCAAATTTAAATACTAGAAGGTATTCCATCGTTCAGTGACAGCCAAAAATATTATGCATTTTTTAATTATTGAATTCTGAGTTAGAGTGATAACGTTTTTAACCTATTTACAACATACCAAGAACAATATGTCATTTTGTATGAGCATGAATACAGAATTGGTGCGTCTTTTGGTATAATAATATTAATTAACTTTTAAGATTAACGATAACCTCATTTAAGAAAGGTTTAAAATTATAAATAATTATACATCGTTTTTTAGTTATAAATTAATTTATCATACTAAGAACAAGTTAAGGAAAAACACAGGAATTGCCAACGTGAGTTACAAAACATTGATCAATGTTAAACTAAAAGTCTAATACTAAATACGCGCTATATGAATGACATAACATACTGGTTGAGGAATTGCTCGTAAATACAAATCACATCTTGCCCTCAGATTGAATATATAAATAAATCAGGTTTTGTGTCGGACTCTTTCCTGACAAATTTCATACATGAATATTGTTATCGACTTGGAATTGTGACAAAGATGGGGAATTAGATACTCTGGCAATCTTAAATTCTACAACTAATATATTGTATGTATGTTAAAGTTGAGTTCTTTTGCTTCCTATTATTCCTCACTTATATGGCGTCAAAATGGTAAAAAAGCTATTTCTGTGTTACATAAACCCATATTGGAATGCTGCAATAAAAACCACGATTTAGGATTACAATCTTTCCTAATAAGAATCGAATGTCAAAAAATAACAACGTTAGGATGAATGCATTAAAACACTAGTTTAAATACGGGGTCAGCATTACCAAAGTCATGTAACAACAAAAAGTTTTACATAAAAACTCTAAAATATAAAACTGGCAGTTCATGGTGACAAGAGCAAATAACAGAGATATCCACGCCTTATATGTATGCGATACCACAGGAAGTGTGTGAATTTATTTCCTCAGACTCTTCGTCTCTGGTGGTTTTCGGATATGTTCAGTTAACAGTACTGGATCCAGTCACCAAGGTATATGCTACAGTTGTTTTATTTCATCTTACATTATAACCATGACTGCGACAAGTTTATAATCACATCTTAGTTAATTTTAAATTTGTGTGTTTGCTTAAGTTTTCGACTCTTAAAGAAAAGGATACATTCCGATCCCTAAAACACTGTGTTATATAGTATATTAACGGTACTAAATTAGTGAAAATTTGTAATCCTTCCAAATTATGCATATTCTATATAATACAAGTTTTCTTTATTATGCTTACAATCAACAATGTTAAATTTTCCAATAACCAGTTAACTGTGTAGGACTAGTATGTCTTAGTTTAAGATAGAGCTTTGAGTTTAAACGTCTGGTTTATGCAAAGATGAAAGTTGTAGGGCTAGAGCAATGCGGGTGTAGGAAGTAGTTTCGGTTAATGTAACCTCAGCAGAGTTATTTTTTCTAACATTTATACAAATTTAAAACAATACTTCTTTGGGATTCATCAGTACATGTAATTTAAGCCTAACTGCAGTGTTTTGTTTAGAACAAATAATTCGTAAAATTGTAATGAACGTATATAAGTATATTACTACGTCACGCATCCTATTTAAACGCAAAAGTAAATTCACATTCTAAATGTTTAAAATTCTTCCACTACAATATTTGAAACATTTATATTTTCATAGATTAAAAGAAAAAATCTTTAAAACTATAAGGAGCCATTGGCTTAGATTATTAACTATTAAAATATTATAAACTATAAAAAGAACATTGATTAATGGACAATGGCAAGTATTGAATTAAACGTTTGAGGCACCAAATTCAAGGATTCAAAATTATCACTATTCAGGGAGTTGAGCAAGCTTCTATTAATTCAGTGCACAATAGGAGCGCTACATTTGTCACCAGAGAACAGAGCACGAGACAAATATCTGCCATTATCGACATTCTCAGCCGCTCAGTCACCGCAGTTCTGTTGTTATTGTCTTAGACTGGATATTTGTTCAATGTGACATTACTCACAACTACCTTAGTGATGAACCGGCTTTTTTCTTTGCAGTTTTGTTAAATTATCCTGCGATATGACAAAAATGTGTTTATAATTGTATAAGGTTGATACTATCAAAACGTTACACAAATAAGTCACACGTTTTATGTTATAGGAATGAAATAAGCAGCTAAAATTGAAATAGATCTTTTCTTAGGTATTTTATTTAAATTTTCTGCCTTTAATTCTTTACAAGTCTTAAATGCTTCATACTTTCGGCCATACCAACCCTCAGGGTCGACTAAAATATAGCTTTAGAGTTTAATCGATAAACCACTAAAAAACTTCATCATTAGTATATTTTATTGATAAAGGTATATATAGGGGGATAAGTAGTTAAAAATTAGAGAGTAAGTGAAAGGGATTTGATAACGTACATGTATAATGTTATCATGTAAATATTTACTGAATGGTTAAAAAGGTTATACTCAACCAATTCAAAATATTAATACCATGGCAGTATTATAACAATGATATATACAGTTTATTATTGACGACGGAAGGTTCTAAAAGATACTCGATTTCCGGTACATGCTACCGTTATATGTTACAAAATGTATAACACACAGTTTCGAGGATTTAAATTTACCCTTTTCTTCAGGTAGGAAGATAGTGACATTAGCAAAGAAAGAAAATAAAGGTAATAAGAAGAGAATGTAAATATATCATAAATACTCGAAAATTGCTTGGAGTCTAGACATGAGATAATAAACCAATGCGTTGTCACTTCGCAGGTTGCAAGTGATTCATTTTCTTTCTTTACTAATGTGCTTACTATATTCTCACATGATCAATAGGACAGATCGTGTGAAGATATTACGTGAAGGATAGATCGTGTTTCCATAATACCCTAGGAACTTAGTATTATGGAATGGAGCTATCTTGAAGTTTGATACAGAACACTAAAAAATATAATTTACGACCTGTGAAAACCTGATTGAGTGATAGCTCTAAGCCGGGAATTTTCTAGAATTCTAAACAAAATAGCTCTGCCTATTAACCACCCCAATCTGTCCTTTCGATATATAACGATCCTTAGGTCAGAGCTCAGATTTTATAGGTCAACTAGAAAATACACAAGAGACTTTCAGTTCATCATAGCCGCTCACCTTCGTTCCTACATATTTGAGCATCAATCGTGTCTCTACCCGTCCAGTCCAGCCTTACTCGTGCACGCGACACTAAACGACCGAAACCCGCAAGAAGATGCTTGTGGCTAGAAGAAATGATTTCTGTAGCAAGGAAATATTATCCGAGCCTGAGAATATAAATCTTTTTAGCTTAAATTGCAGACTTAAAATGTATACTTCACCCCAAAGACAAGGGCAGTGTAAAGATGAATTGTGGTAAGGTTTATGATGTCAAAGGGCAAATGGCAATACAAAAATATAAATACTGCATGACGATAAAGATAAAATAAAGTTATTATTCAGTGTGTTTTATTGAAATTTAGTGACAATCACTAAAGAATGAAAACCTTAGTCATGGGTTTATTTGGAAAGACCTTTCTGAAAGTTGTAATAGAAGAGCTATTTAGATAATAGCGCTAAAGATAAAATTTACTCACGCTCTTTTCAAACCTTCAGGTCTATCTACTTTCTAATGTGTTATAGTGGATACCTAAAACATGATACTGTACCCATGATAAATCTTTTCCCTTGTGGTTTAAATAACCTTTCTGATTATTAATTTTTTTCCTTAACATGCTGATAATAGAAAAACATTTTATGATAAGCGTATAAAATACAAATTATTTTACACTTATCGATTTTTAGGTTTCCCTTTGTTCAGCCACGAGACTTGCAAAATAAGGTTGGGTTTGGTTTATATATATTCTATTATTATTAAAGTGTTTAAACAGTCATGTTTAAAATTCCAATGCAATATTAAAATTTGCCCTATACAAAACACCTCTCCTGAGATCTTATAGCTTTTCAAGTAACGTGGACTTTATTATCCTGTCATCTCAATCACATTAAATCAGCTTTTTATTATTCATTGTTATTACAGCTGACGGCGTGATACTCTCCGGGAACATGTACGTTTTGAAACTAAACTTAAATTTCTGCAAATGGATTCTACAAATAATTAACTAATAATTCCAATAATTAATTAAATGTATGTACTATACGTAATATTAGTCTGACTTTACTGTAAAATTAACACCATTGTTCATCTATGTAAATGGGATAAATAAAATATTTATTCGTCCATTCAAACGGTTTTCTTTAATTGCGAAGCTCACTATACCGATATGTTCCAAAATGGCTGTAATTCTTCTTTTTTTTAATATTTTCACCAAAATTCCTCTATATAATACTGAGAAATTTCGTATTCCGGCATCATAAGAATTCTACAATTCTAATTAATCTTATTTATACAATTGGAGACGTCTTTGGCATAAAAATATTAATTAACTCTTAAGATTAAGGATAACCTCGTTCAAGAAAGGTCTTAAAATCATAAATAATGATCTAAATTTTTTAGTTATAAATTAATTTCTCATACTAAGAACAAGTTAATGAAAAACACAGTAGCTGTCAACAGTTAGTTACAAAACATTGATCAATGTTAAACTAAATACGCGCTATATGAATGACATAACATACTGGTTGAGGAATTGCTCGTAGATACAAATCACATCTTGCCCTCAGATTGAATATATAAATAAATTAGGTTTTATGTCGGACTCTTTCCTGACAAATTTCACACATGAATATTGTTATCGACTTGGAATTGTGACCCTTAGCTAACAATTGTGATTGTTATCAATACCAACTTAGGACACTAGTCAAATACCATGGAAATCTATGGCCCGATCTGTTACCTGATGTTGAGGTCCTTGTGGAATGTTTGCTCTTTGAAACCAATTTCTGTGCTTGCTCTAGTGTTCTAGGTAAATTGGGTTTTAATTTTGATGCACTGCCGAAAAAGTTCGAGAGAATGTGTGTTTTGAAAGTGTCATAGTGATTTATACCATGAGTGGCGACAGTTTTCTTTAAATCTTTGGGCTTATAATCGAATCGGAGTCCTGTTATTCTTGTACTTAAGGTATTTTTAGTTGAGCCAATATAATCTGCTGGATATTTTTTACATTTAATTTGGTAAATCATATTTTTATATTCACAAGACAAGTTGCTAATGACAGGATATGCCTTGCTTGTTTTTCTACTAGTGAATTTTTACAAATTTACATACCATTTTACAAACCAAACATCTAGGTTTGTTACATGGATGTGATCATTTTTGTTTTTTTTTATTGGTTTTACATTAGTGTTTGTCATTGGTAATTTAGGGTTGACCAATAAATCTTTAAGAATTGGATATCTTTTAAAGATTACTCTAGGAGTAGTTTTGAACATATCATTAGTGGAAGTCAGTAGTTAGTGAAGTTAGTAAGTAAGTTAGTGAAATGTAGTTAATTTTGTAAGGTATTAAATTCTAATGTATAGATATCATTAATTTTGTGAAGCCCTAACTATTTCGGGTAGTATTAAACTATTAATTTTGGATTCAAATTTAGAATTTATTGTGTTTTTCTTTAGATTACGTTTATCTCTAAGTAATTTTGCTTGGATAACCTCTTCTTAAGAATGCATTCATTAAATCATCAATGAATTTTTCCAAGTCAGTGTTACTACATAGGCCATTGTAGAAAAATACTTAAAATGAAATAATCAAGGAAATTTATGACAGAACTTCAATAATAGGAATAAAAACAATTTGGTCGACTTGAACTAGATATAATACATAGTGACGTGGCCGCCTACACCTGGCACATGTACTCGAACAAACCAACCAGTCCGTGCACGACGCTCAACTCGGCCATACAGTCATGGTGTTCTCCATATGTTAAATTATTTTAATTTTGACGACGCGCTTAGGCGAATTTTTAATTAACTTATTTTATGTCATGTTCATGTGTTTGTGTGTGTGTAGGCCTACACTGTGTTTTACTTATTTGAGTGTGCGTTTGACTATGGTGTGATCGAGCGAAACGCGTAACACCTAAGGATTAATTGGATTGCTCAAGCTGTGAGTATATAATATAAGATTCAATTTTAGAGTACACATTTACATGCTCGTTATAAAGAGCAAATTATTTTGTTGTGTACACTATATACATATATGCATAATTTCTAGAGTTCAGTTGGACCTAAACAGTCACATTAAGGGTAACGAAAGGTATAATAAAAAGCACTCAATAGATGTGCTTTCAAAGAAAATCTTGATTCCTGAGGTCTTCATTTACATCTCATTTAGTCAAAAATTCCTCAGTTCTGTATAATGAGACAGTGTCTAGCCGTCATTGGACACTCAAGAGTCCCTTTCTCTACAATATGATTGTTTTTTAATTGGCGTTAGACCTATAATGTTTACAGCTAATAGATAAAAAAATATATAAAGTAGGCAGGAGATTTAACGGAATATTGTCTAAGTTTAAAGAAGTGGTTCAGTTATAGATAAATATATTATTCGCTTAGAACTAACAAAAAGCTACACTTGTACAGACAGGAGAATTCAAGAACTATTTATTCCAGAATATTTTACACTTTATAAAACGTAAGTTAACTGTGTATGACGTTTTTATACTTGCGGTTTTAAGGAATATGTTACGGTTCTAGACACAATATGATAAACCACGAGAACCCACATACTATTAAGAATAATATATATATATTTCGTGTGATTTGATACACACATCTTCATGGAGCAAAATATAAATGTCAAAAGAACAAGACACAACAAATAAAAATAAAATAACCAAAAATTTAAATACGCAGCTCAAACATTCAAAGACCCAGCTGTCATTAATGGCACAGAAGGAAATTTTGAAAAGTTACTTTTATCTTAACTGATGGGCTTGTTCGAGATTTTTCTATTTTAATCTATTTAAATTTTCTTTAAGACAAGGGAAGACCTTATTAATTCCTTTAAGGCCATAACGCTCTTCAATTTTGTCTATTTTGTGCTCAGCAGTATGTTTGGCCAACGGCTTCTCCTTGTCTTTATGGAAAATATCAAATCTGTGCACTGTTATTCTGACTCTAATATGGTTAGATGTTTATCCAATGTACTGATTGTTACAAAATGTACAATTAATTTGATAAATTACATTCTTAGAGTCACAGTTTACTTTGCCAATGATGGGATATGTTAAACCAGTTACGCTACTTTTCAATTCCCTAGAGTTTTTCATAATTTTGCAAGAACTCCAACGTGGTTTGTTGCACGGTTTACATCCATTAATAACGGGTTGGTGTAATTTAGGTAGGTTGGACAAGTTTGATTTTCAAATTTGGAAGTTATCGAAATACTACTCTAGGTGCTTTAGCCATACAAGTATGGGTATCTGGAGAGGAAATTAGGACATTATGGGCAACTTTCATAATACTGTTAATTTTGTGTAGTCCAGGAAAAAACTGTGTAATGAACTTGGGTTGTGTTTTATAATTGAAGCTAGTCTGTGGATGTTTTTGTTTATTTATTTGATTTTTTTAATTTTGCCTGGGTAACTTAAATGTTTAAAAGTGCTGCTTAATTTTTCAATGTAATTTAAGTATATATCATTGCTGCATAACTTCTTGGCTCGTATAGATCAACTTTTTGGAATAGACTTTTATATATATATATTGGATGGCAACGTGATAAATTTAGATAGTTCATTGTGTTTGTTGTTTTAACATGCAGTTTTGTTTTCATGTAGCCTGATTCTAAAAATATTTCTAAATCTAAAAAAGGGATCATTGCATCAGAATAGTTCCATGTAAACTTCAAAGGAGAGAACTCTTGAAGATTCTTCAAAAACTCTTGCAAAGACTTCATCCCATGATGCCATATGAAAAATATATCATCGATGAAACGTACCCATTTCAATGGTTTAAGATTTTGTGAGGCTGTAATTCCTACTCAAATTCGCTCATGAATAGGTTAGCATATGAGGGAGCCATCCTGGTGCCCTTAACTGTACCCGAAATTTTTAGATAATTTTTGTCGTTAAATTTAAAACTTTAAAAAGGACAAATCCGGTTAAATTAATAAAAAGGTTGGTCGATGGAATATCATTATTTTTTCTAGCATCTAAAACACTCTCTACAGCCTGCAGACCCTCTTTATGTGGTTTGTGTATGGAGCATTAAATCTACTCTTACGAGGATTGAATTTTCAGGAGTTGGTTGTTTAACAGTTGTAATTTTTCAATAAAGTCAGTGGTATTTCTATATAGGATGGTAATGATTTTACAAACAGTTGGAGTTGATCATCAATATAAGCTGAAATTCTTTCTGTTGGACTCCCGTAGCTAGAAAAAATAGGTCTACCAGGTGGAGGACAAATGGATTTGTGAATTGTTGGAAGTGTATTAAATATTGGTGTTCGAGGCCATTTTGGAGTTAGTAATTCAATATTCTTTAATGAAAAACCTTTATTAGAACGGTAATTTTCAAGGTAATTTTTTATAATTTCATTAAATTTATCTGTAGGATCTTCATCTAGAGGCTTGTATGTATTTGTATCAGATAACTGAGTGGTAGCTTCTTCGATGTAATTTTTTAAATTTAAAATAACAATTTTACTTCCTTTATCAGCCGGGAGAATGATTATATTGCTATTGTTGTTGAGTTTGAGTGATTTAAAGGCTCGGATTTCATTTTGGGATAAGTTGTTCCTCTTATTTAAAGAGTTTTGAAATTCCGAGTTTGACAAATTAGGCAATACAATGTTAATAAACTGTTCAATTGGGTGATCTGCAGGGAGAGGGGGAGGTTCTCAGTCCGATTTTTGCTTGAACCTGCTCAAGCAAGGAAGAATTTCGTCAATTTAAATTTCTTTTGCTGAAGAAAAATTTTAGTCTTATTTCCCGGGAAAAGGTAAGAGCGTCGTTTATTAGGCTTATCTGATTAAAATTTAGAGTAGGACACAACGTGAGACCTTTTGAAAGAACTTGAAATTCATCTTTGTTAGGTTGATAGTCAGATATATTTTCAATGCACGATTCAAGAAGATCATTGGCATTACTGGCATTTTGGTTGGCTACTTCTTCAATAATGGAGTTTACATTTATTTGTGTTGGGTGATTGTTCAACACAAGAATTTGTTCCGTCATATATGGATGGTATAACATTATTAGAATCAGTATCATTGAAGTATTTCCATTTAGTGGGTATTTCCTCGCCATTATTTATGGTTTTTCTACAGATTTTTAACAGTTTATTTGGAATTTCAAGTTTAAGTGGTTTTTTTTAGTCATGAAACTCTGTAGCTTTCGTACTATATTATCAATGTCATTATGAAGAATATCACTATCATATTGGGATAATAGACAATCATATGATTATTAGTTCTTTACCATGGTTTTATATGATTTCAATACTAATTTAGAAAGTTCAAAAGTTGTCTTGATAGCTAGAATTTTAACAGCTTCGTGCATAGCAGGTGGTAGACCAGTGTAAGGGAATTCAGGACTAAGCCCTTGAGGGGTTAAGCCAAAAAACAATATGCCAAAACAATATAAGCCAATGAACATAACATTACAGTTAGTTTTAACAATTTTTAATGAATGATATTTGAACCGTTTCATTAAAAGGCTTTTTGCTAGTATGCGTATTCGTGTTGATAAAAAGCTTTAACGAAAAATAAACACTAGTGTAAAAGGAGTGTAGAAGAGAGACTTGTTACCAAAAGGCTTCGAGTCGTCGATGGTTGTTCACCAAGCGTCTGTTATAGTATTTCACTTTTTTAAATGAAAAACAAAGATATACAGCTTCTATATTTCGTGGGATTTGATACCCACACCTTCAGAAAGCAAAATATAAATGTCAAAAGAACAATAAACACAAAAATAAAAGAAAATAACAAAAAATTTAAATACGGAACTCAAACATTCAAATACCCAGCTGTCATATAATTAATGGCATTTATATCTTTGTTTTTCATTTAAATAAGCGAAATACTATATATATATATATATATATATATATATATACACACACTTATCAGCGTTTACTAAGACTTACCACTACAGAATACATTATTCACCTGTCGTAAATATACAAATATACTCAACCAGAAAAATTTGGAGAAGTCGAAGCGGTAAAAAATAATCACCTGCAAAGCACAAAATATTTAACTGATTAATAAACAAAAACACAAAGTAGTCTTTATTTCTTGTTAATGTGAATAGGATCATATATATTGTGTAGTGAGTTATTCCTGAATCTCGATTTCATGTGGTGAGTGAGAAACGAATCTAGATGTTTTGTGGTGAATGAGTCATGAATCTAGATGTTGTGGATCTTGAATTTAGAATTTGTGTGGTAAGTGAGTCAATAATCTAGATGTATGGTGTGTAAAGCCTGCAATAAATGCGATAAGCAACCTTTATAGGGAAGAGTTCATAATTTACAAAAATCAGAATTTACTACTTACCTTTTATTTAATAAGTATTACTGTTGGTGTGAAAGACATAAAGTTTGAATTAAACTTTGCAGTTATCCGGAGATAAATGTATTACCTTATATTTATTCAGTCTCAGTTTAAAAAATAGAATTTCTTTAACACAATTTAAAGATCGTCACTCACACTGGTTTTAATGGAGGTAAAAATCGAAAAAAACTATGAATTTTGATAGCAGGCAACAAAAACTGTTAAAAATATAAAATGACATACCTACTGAATTCTATTTTCCATGCCTTGATAAAACTAAAACCGATTCTCGATACATAAGTAATATTTATATCATAGTTAGACAACTTGCTAAAACTGGTAGTTTCAGGTTCTGTATATGGTTTTCTGACGCTGATTTACTATTCTTTTACGTGACTAAGGGTTGGTTTAAAGTATTTCAAGCTGAGAAAAATATGATTTGATAAAACATCGATTTTTCAATTTTTTGTTTACTTTTTGATACACTCTAAATTCGACTTCCTCAAAAACTAGCAAAGCTGACGATTGGTTCCTTTCTGTAATAAATTTACATATCAATTAAAAGAACAGGTTGGGTGCTTATATAACTCAAATTGGCTCTCGGCTCCCTGACTATCACATTGCACTGGATGTGGAAACAAATTAAATTCTTGCTGTTGTTAAGTTTAAGAATGTCAATAATGGCCATTCCAGTCTAGTTCATATACCAAGTACTTGTAAAGAACGAACCCAAACAAAGAGGATTGATGACATTTTTTAGTATTAAATTCTTTTTTTATTTTTAATCTTGATGGTCTTGATCTTTTTAATCGTAAATTTTGATGGTCTTAGTTATTTTCTGCACCAGTTAAGAATGCAATTAAACTATATTTCAGAGCCTTTATTCAGCAGAAATTCTTTTTAAATTGATGAAAGATATTAAGAAAATCTGAAGTTAATAGTATAGTATAAGTTTTCTACACAAGTAAAATGAACCATGATTTGCTTATTTATTCATCCGGCAATAAAAAACGACTAAGTATAGACGTATATTGATAACTCCTGTTGGTTTTAGGTCAAATCTATTTTATCAAAATATTACTTTGCTAGATATTAAAATAGATTGTACCACGTCAAATTTAATGGACGTAAAACATTTAGTATGAACTTAAATATAGCATTTTAGGTTCTTGAGAACTCTGTTTGGTCTTCCTAGTATAGCAAAAAATTTTCAAAACCTAGTAATAATATTGTCTTGTGTAATAAGGTTCATCATCTAATTTTAAGATGTAAAGTCTGTCTATTTTATAGTAAAAATAATAATAGGAGCTAAAACCAATATAGTTTAAATTGTAAGTTTGTATGTTCGTAACTGATACTATATTGCTACATACACTAGAAAATGTAAATCACAAATCATTGAATCGTTGATTATCATTATAAAAATACTATTGTTTAGATACAATAAAGAATTTGCGAACGAGAGTATAATCAAACTATGAAATGCATATATGCAACTACTTCTATGTGTTTTGCGTTTAAATATACGAGTATCACAACTACAGGAAGGAACCGTATATATAGCTAAAGTATACGCTATATCCCCTGTTAATAAATAATTAAGGATCTCCTCTGTAAAAATGGAACAAAAGTTATGAAAATAGAAATTAAAAATTTGGTATATAAATTAAATTTTAACTTAAACATGTAGCTAAAATGCTATTCAATTATGTCTGGAATGTTCCAAAATTAAATTTCTGGCGGAAAAAATATTTCGGAAGGAGCATTTGTGAGATTTGTGATTTTAAACAAACTTTAATATTATGAAGGACTATTTTGATTGAAATGGTCTAATTACATTAAAGAAAAAATTGTTGATTCCATAAAAGTACCGAAATATATTATTAATACATGTAATAAAACCATTTGGGTTTGCATAAAGTACTGTACTTGAAGTTACCACAAGATACCTTGACAAGAACCATTACAGTTTTATGAGATTCTAACAGTTATTTCTTTAGGATGATGTCCATGGATGTTAAAACCTTAAGCGACAACCTTTGTAGTTTTAGGTGCTTCAAGACGGCTTGAAATTATTTGTAATTTTAGCTACACTTTAAGCTATACCGATATAAATAAGTTGAAAGATCTCTTTGTGTGATTTGGAATTATAAGTTCGAAGAAAACATAATTTCTATTAAAAAAAACGTATACTATGTACTGAAGCATACATGAAACTTCAGGTGAGAAAGCTATAGGTATAGCAAAAATTGTTAATAAAATGCATGCAGACCAAACAAGACATCGGTTTGTTCATACTGAAATACACCAGATAAATACACCCCATGATAAATCTACAACATTCTCCATCTATAAACTACAAAACAGTTGAAGAATGAGATTTAAACTATTATATGCTAAATTTGTTCCAAAAAATTTAGTACAATATATATCAAAACAAGAAAAACGAAAGGAAATCTATGACAGATCTCAGCAAACAATTTTCTAAATGATCATGATTTTAAAATATTTCAGTAGTAGTATTTAGAAGTAGACTAAAATCATGAGACTATCTAAAAAAATAACTTAACCATGGTCGATTTGGATTGTTATAAAAAAGTTGTTTTTAGGATGAACGTAAATTTAATTAAGAAAAAAAAAATAGTGCAGAATGTTCTTTGTTTTTAATGGCAAATGTGCACATAGCGGTGTAGCTTTGTAACCCCAGATATTATTATGAGACATCGGGTGAGACAGCCAGAATTTTGGAGAAATTTATATTTGTAAGATTGAACGAGCTATTGCAAAATTTTCAATAAAAATAAAATACATGTTAATTTTATTCACTTGTTTTTTTAAAACATTAGTTGTTAATTACCCAATTTTGTTTTTTGTTTTTAATAGAGTTAAACTTTCAATAAATAGTATGGTTTTTTCATTCAAAAAGCATACTTCATTAAAAGCACTTTATTAAACATGAAAACTGTTAAAAAGAGAATGTAATTTTTCAATTTACAATTTCTTTATCCTTGGAATTTTGTGTACTAAACAGTTTATTATACTGGCTGAGGCAAATATGATTCATCGTGATCAATAAAGTTTTTCATGAAGTCGGTGACATTGTTTTCCGGGTAAGGTCCATCTTGCCTAAAGTGCAGGAAAAGAAACGACAGCACGAGTATGGCAATCACATCAAGTAGAAAGAGAACACTTCCACAAAGGATTTTACATTGACGAGGCGTAAATTCTACACCGTCTTGCTCAGATCCTCTTTTGAACCTCGTAAAGGATGTCTGCCATAGTGGAATTTTCAAGCTTGCGGGGTAATTTTTAGACGTAGGCTCTTGACTTTGACTTTCCATACTAACTGTATGTAATTGATGTTATGAACTTAAATGTTTAAATCTATGGAAACTGTTTAGCCTTTGCTATTGTTGCCAAGATCATGTTGGTGTTTTTTGAATTTATGAGTATTTTAACATTAAGAGTGACATTGATAAGCTGATAATTCAATATTCATGATAACAAACGGCATATTCCTCGACATGGATGGTTTTGTATTTATAACCCTCTGAATCTATCACCAATAAAGTATTACTATTTATAGGCACTGTAGTTTTGTGCTGTATCATAAGAATAGAGTTGGTATTGTTTTCTTCTAAATAAGAAACCTTAAGACTAAACTAAGCGAAGCCTCAACTTCAAGATGTTTCAAAGACTACGATGATTGGTTAAGTTGTCTCTTCCTTTTACTAACTAGGTAGCAAAGGAATGCTCTCCTTCGCAAACTGATCCTTTCATATTTGTATAGATTAATGTTGACTTAACGAATAAGAATGGTTATATAAGTATTTAAAACATATTAAGTGAATTAAATACTTAAGGATTGGACAAGTGAGTGCAAACTACTTCATTGTTTAGAGTTGACTTGTTCCTTAGGTGAGAAGTGACATAAATGTTGCGAATTTCCAAATAAGGGGGTCACTAACTGTCATATAGAATGGAAAATGTTTTTATAGCACTTGAGGTGAAATTAGGGCTCTTCCACTTTACAAGTTAAGTTATATGTAATGCCTGTTCAATACAAGTACCCTAATACATATATTCCTGCGACACATTTCCATAATTGAGAGAATTCCTAATGTTCGAATTTTCTTCAAACTTTGGCTCGAGTGATATGCTCTAGGCCATTCAATTTATTCAGTTTTCAGTCGGATGGTGTTAGTGGCCGTTTCAGTTTAACATCTGTCGATAAAATAGAAGTAATTTCGAAAATTCCGTAGTATTATCTAAGGAACTGTAATAAGCCTTATAAATAATCAAGATGGAAAACCCATCAACAAAGAAGGCAGCATCTGATTTTTTGAAGATTAGCAAGAAGATATCCAGTGTTTTATATTATATAAAAATTAAATTTATATAAACATTCGTTTTCAAGATATCGTGTGGGCAGAGAGGGACATAGACAGAAATAGAAAAATTCCAGCCCCTCCAGTGATAAGATTTGCTAATGCTCAGCCAAGAGAGATGTATTGAATTAATACTCAACCTCAGCTAAAAAATAAAAGTTTCACTAGTAATAGTTTTTACAATTTATGACATTTTAAGTATGTATATAACTTCTGAATTTAATATATTAAATAACAAATCACAAGAAAATCTGCTGTTATACTTTAATATAATTGTACTATAACAATTACCAAATATTACTCTCCGGTAGTTATTCCCGCGTTTTGCATAACGTCCACGGAGTTGTAATGAATACGTAGATCTGTAGGGTTATTATTGGTACATTACTTGACGTGCGTCTATTGTCAGTACATCTACCATCTGTACTCTTAATTTCATTACATTAGTCCATTGTCTATTAGTATAACATCCATACAAGTATATTATCCAGTGAAATTTTTAATGCGTATAGAACATTACCCATCAATAGTGTCTTATGCATTATCTTATAACGTTTAAATAATTTCACCATGCAGAAGCATTTTATGTGTTTCAATGCGCAGAACAACTATAATTTAAACTATTTTGATACATTTATTTATATTCATTTAATTCTTATCACCTTTCTTGTGAATAAGCAGTGAAAATTTAAAAATTACATGGTAAAATATTTTATACTGATTTATTATTATTAATAATAATCTGAAAAAAGGAAGGTTAATTTAATTACAACTTGTAAGAGCTTGAATCAATTTCCCACCCAAAAATAAACTGAGGAAGATATGATTACTGTGACCAAAAAAACAAAGAAGACTATAAATTGAATGATGTGTTTATTGAGTTAAAATACCATTGTTTAGGAACTGTTTTGAATTTATTTTCTATAACACTGAGGACTCGTTGCTTATGTCAACTGAAAATTAGTAATAACAGAGGATACAACATATTCACAACATCTATTGTTTGGATACTAAACCATAAATATTTTTCTTCATTTATAACTCACATATATATATATATATATATATATATATATATATATATATATATATATATATATATAAAGAGGAGTTTAAGTAAACAATAATAATGAGAACATACAACACACATTTAAGAACTTTATAAAACCAGGTATTTGAAGCAGTTGATATATTTAATATAAAAAGTCATTTAATGTAATTAATTTCTAACGTTCAGTCACAATCGTTACCGTAATTGGTTATTAAAATAGTTAAAATCGTCAACATTTAAAATGTAAATATGAACTGTACCTAAGGGAAGTATCAGTGATGTAATGATCAACAATCACAGCCGGCAACTGAGAGCTCGGGTTCGTGTCCCAGGGGAAAAGTATATTTTATTCTTTCTTGCGAATGATGAGTTAACATTTCATCTTTCGCTTAGTGTAGTGTCTGAAATTTAAATTCACGTCTAACTGAAGAGATAGAAAATAAATCTACAACAAAATAGATAAAAAAAGAACTATTTGCATCGTTTTTACATCTGAAACATCATAGTACAAGATCAAGTCCAATGTAGATAAAGAGGTGTTCCCATTGTCTCGCTGCTCTCTGGAATCAGTCGTCTCCGTGACTTGTGACTGTTATCTGAGCGAAGCAGCAAGACTACATAAACGTTACCAGAGAGCCCCCAAGCGTGAGGGAGATTCTAGAGGCATCTTTGCCAATTTGCCCCATACCGGAGGAAGCAATAATACTTACGTCCTATCCGACAAAGTTGAGTATTTTGTTAAATTTTCTCAAAAATGATATTTCTTTACAGCTTTGTTTCCTTTGTTACTAGCAATTTTTGAACCTCCGGAAATCACGGTGAATCAACAATACCGCCCCGGTTCAGATTGCGTCAGTTATTTAACTAATTGAGTAAAGAGTTTTTTCTTATATCTTCAACAATCTTCAGTATGACGGCCATGCACTTTTTGCTCTCTTGGAATGTCTCATCCACGCTGCTCATACTCAAGAACGGAGCCTCCGATGACTTATCTGGCGTCCTATTGCGCTCTCGGGCAGTGTACGGTAGCTCCTCTGCTGTGTCTTTGTTCTTCGTATATCGACGTGGATTACGAAAGAACTCTTTTTATCTTGGCGCGTAGAAAGGTTTCACTGTGTTTGAGGGCTGTCTGTAGCATGATTTTGTGCTCCAGGGATTCTGAATGACGCTTGTCTCTAAGGTCGTGAACTTTGTGTGATGTGACTAGTTTTAGAAAATATCGTCGCACTCTGGTGTCGCGGTGGTGCTGCGATGTGCGGGGCTCACGGGGGTGCGTTTGGCCCTAATCAGAAATCTCTACGAGACGTGTACCAAGATAGTTAGGCCCTGTCACCCCAGCTATTTCAATTCAGGCTGAAGTAAACCAGGCTTGTCCTATCTCTTCGGTGCTTTTCAACCTCATCATGTGCCTATATATACGGTTGTTACAATGAATACCTTGGCGTATGCTAATACCATGGCGTATGTTGATACCCTGAAGTACGAGTATGATGATACCCTGACCATTGTGGACATTAGAATGTTTTGCATCGGGATCTGCTAGATGCCGTCTCATCGTTAGTAACATGTGTTGATCTCCGGTTCAAGACAGAGTTTACGAGACCTTACATATCAGTGACAACAAAAGTGCCGATATATTTTACCATTATTTTTCTTCCTTATGAATCCTTAGGAAAAAAATCATGCCAATATCTTGATGTGCCCGAGGGCATGAAGGTCGACCAGCCACAACAGGAAGCCGCCAAACGTTTCACAAGTAAGTTTGCTCCATGGCAGAACTTGGACGTGGTTGATTTCAACACTACCGAGGCCTGCATCTCACGGCTACTCTTGGCGCAAACCCGAACCAAGGCAGGTTATCTTGTATTGTTACGTCATGTCCCACGTCCAATCATTCTCTAGGGACTTATGCCACTTTGTTATTTTATATTGTCTTATTCATGTTGGCCAAAAATATAGAAGCAAAAAAAGCCTCCTCAATATTGAAGGTTGTTGAAAACAGATTCCGTTAAACTGGCCTTACAGTATTAATCGCCACATCTTGTTGATTTGTTAAAGTTTTATCATTCTTATATTTTATGTTTTAAAAATTATATATAACTAAAAACATAATATAAATTGTTTTGTAGATTAATTCTTAGTTCCAAAATAATAGTTATTAATTTACGAAAACTAGTCCATCATATTACAGACAGTTTCTGAAATCCAGTTATCAATTGAAGTCATTCCTAAACAATCTTCTTAAAAAAAGACTTTACCGTTCATTATATCCTTGGAACACGTTTCTGCCTGATAAAAAATACATGTAAAATATATTATTGCTTTATTTTAAATTATTGAAAGGGTGACCTTTGGCTGACCCGGACGGTTTGAGTGGCTGTGGTGCACTTGCCTGTTCATATTTGAATAATTCCTCACATTCTACTGAACCTGTACCTGAGAAAAACTTAGCTATAACGGAGGCTAGTTCATATTCCACAGCTTATACAGATTATCACACAAATTTAGAAAAAGGCTACATTTAAAATCAAAAAGAACCAAAATAAATAAAATATTATTCACAAAAGTACGCCAATTACATCACATAAAGTGATTGCCACTCGTAGCACTGCGATGTGGTTACATAACATTTTTTTTGTAAAGTAAGTAAAGATGGTCCATCCACTTTTTTCGTTTTACCGTTTAAAATTTTGCACATATGATAGATTCCTAAATGTTATATTCACATTTTAATATTTGTAACTTTACAAATATTATTTCAAATTTTGTAGTAAAACATTTAAATTAAGTAGTATAAGTAGTGTTGTACATACAGGGTGGTATAGAAGAAAAGAAAAACGAAAGGAATAAAAATAATTTTAACAGGTCATTACGGACCAAAAAACAAGTCAAACCATATGTCTTGAAATGATTCGTTACCGAGATAAGGCTAGCAAAATAATTTATCTAGATTTCCACTCTGATGTTGAAATGAAACCGGACTAAACCATTAGAACAGTAAATAAGGCAAATTTGTATAATTTCATATGAATTTTTTGAACATACAATTTAAAATCCATCATATGTGCAAAATTTGACACGGTAAGACGAAAAAAAGTGGATGGACTAGCTAACTTACTTTCCAAACAAGTTTTATGAAACCACATCCTAGTGCTGAGAGGCAAGCACTATAAATGTGTGATATAAATTAGTGTAATTATATGAATAAAGTTTGTTTTATTTTGGTTCTCTTTGATTTAAAATTTACCCTCTCTTTCAATTTGTTAAATAATCTTTATTTCTGTCTGATGCATTGTACGATTGTGTGCGTGTTTCTCTTTTCACTGATAACGATAAAAATTATCTATTCAAAACCTTTAACATTTCAGAAGAGTATATATTTGTTTTAAACATCCCGATACTTTTTTGTCTAGTATAATAAATTTATCTCGTAAGTAAATTAAGTAATTTACCATATATAATGATGTAGTTCCATATTGTACATTACATTGGATATTTTTCCATTACTTATACATAATGTATTTGATAAAATTTAAAAATTACATTTTACGTAAAAACCAAACAAAGATTGCTAATCCTCTATCCTATGTACTTTAACTGATGACTAATAAATAATAAGCGAAGATATTACTGGATTTATATAATTTATGTGTAATGCACTATAAAGATAAAAAAATACATTTATAATAAAATCAACTCCAAGTTTAGTATAATAAACTAGTACAAAAAGCATATACCGTAGCTATGGTGGGAAGGGTTATTCTATGTGAATGTTTGCAAACATTTCATACTTTTAAAATACTAGGACAGATACTTATAGTTAATTGGAGACAGTAGCTTTGGATCTCTACATATTAATCATTATTTTAGGAATTATTTATATAGTTACATGAAATATTAAAGCTACTACATTACACAGCAGTGATACATACCTGACGTCATTATTGTATTCAGAAAACCAATTAGAACCAGCCATATTATTTTTAGACATCACTACATATTATTATTACTTTATAGGTAGTATTTAAATATTATGTACATCATCATAGAACTATTGTAACATTACGTAGCTTCAATATTTGGAAACCAAAATATATTTCATTAATTTTTATTTAACTCCGAATGTGAGTCATCCGGAGGGAGACTCTTAATTGGCCCCGTAAAGATTGGACAGAATCTTGACAAAAAATAATGATTTTTTCGTATCTTTATCTTTATTTCTTTTGCTGTATTCGCCTTAATATAATATGTTGTATTTAATCTATTCTATGGTATCCTGTACTCTATAAACTACTGTTAATTTTTCCTAATTCTATCTCTAGTTGCTTAGTTGTAAGTGTATTTCTCAAACATTATTTAGTGTGATACTGCTTGTTATTAAATTTTGCTTAGCTAGCCGTTGTTTGCACAGTGTGTAAAAAACCTCTCTACACAAAATCCTTAGGATATTGTTTCATGGATCAAGAGAAGCTAAACACTATATGCAACCAATCGTCTTTCTCTTTTCGTTATCCCTCTGTATGTCTGTGCGTGTTAGTTAGTTTTAAATGTTTTCCAGACACAATTAAAAATTAACGCTCTAGTTTTTTTAAACTATTTTATCTAAGTCTAAAAATAAAAGCTAAATTAAAATTAAAATATAATATCAAGGTTTATGATGGCGGGAGCTTTCAAAACTAAATACCATAAGAACTAACGAAATTTACAACTTTTTAAATGATAAGGTGCTTCATACTCGTCTAAGTTTTGACTCCTAAATCATAGGCAATTTGTAACTAAAATAGATATAATCTTCTAAAGTATTTTGGCAAGTGCTACTTTCAAAATAACTACAGTAGAAACACTATTGTAACGCATTTGTGCAATTCAGTCATTGCCAATGAAAGTACCTTACTCTTAATTTTATTGTACTATCTGATATTTTATTATTAGGGATATAGAGCATTACTAAAACTTATGATTCTGTTAAATCAGCCAAATTTTTATACGCGAGCGTCAAGTCAGAGCTAGTCAAGAATCTCAAGGAGATATTTAGTTGTAATTTCGGGAGGTAAATATAATTTATTTTTACCTTCATTACTTTCGTAATGACTATTCTGTGAATTTCCCAGTAGTAGGTGTTAACTGGTCAATAACGCAACCGACGTCACCAGCTCCACCTTATTAATAATAATAAATCATTTATTTCCCCAAAATAACAAACGGAATATTACAAACAAATATTATTGCCAGTGCTTAAAAATAAATAATACTATGACATAACTTATTTACAATATCAGCAAATAACAAATACAAAACCAATTTTTCTACTTATTTTATTTCCAATTGGTACGTGTACCTTAGAGTAATAAAGCATAAAAAGTATTTTAAATCCTTTTAGGTAACCTTGCTCCGCCATTAACACATGTCACTAGCATATGTCGTTTAAGAGCGTGAAAAAAGTAATTGCACTATCTTTGTTAAAAGAGTGTCAAATTGTTTTAAGAGTAAGTAACAAAAAGCTTCTAGGAACATTTAACTCTTCCAAAATTACAATTTGCATATGTTTCAGGCATATTATGCAAAAGTAATGACGGCGGTTATCGGTGTTATTACAACAGTAGTACAAAAAAAGTAAAGTTAAGTAAAGATGTTTTATTTTACCAGGCGAAATTAGGGCTAAGAAGCCCTCTCTAACACTTAACCCGTGAACCAACGGCTTAAAGGTGACTTCTGAACTACCACCAATGGCCGCAAAAACCGCGGTAAACGTAAAGCTAATGAATAAATAATAATAAATAAAAATTCCTTCATTTAAGCAGCGTATTTTAACTTACAACTGCTTTTCAAATCAACTGTATTACAGTGAACTAAAAATAAAAAACATACGAGTAAAATGCCTAAATTAACCCAAAACATAAAGGGATTCTAATGATATTACCTTCTTATAAAAAATTAGTTTCCAATAGCATTATTATTACGTAATGCGTATAGTAATTCTTGTACTTACGTTAAAACGTTTAAAAAGAAACTAAAGAAACAGAGAGTACGGAAAGGCCTTCCTCTCGATCTCAAGCTTTACTTTGGAGATTACGGTTATGTAGGGTGGTGCGTTCGTACACCTCTTCCCCGTATAAGAGTCTCTCGCTTAAGTACTGCGGAACTTTAAGAATAGGAACTTTGTGAATCATGAAACATCTTCAGCATTCTACATACCACTTCTATGGACAGCATTTTAGCAGTCTCTCAAAAGAAAGATACATGGTCAAAGTGTTTAAAATTGAAAATTAAATGGTCACCCGTGCAGTCCGTAAGATGGTTCGGGTGGAAGAAGAGTTATGATCTTTTCTATTTATAACAATAATTTTCAGATCCCGAACACATCTTCAAAACCTTATAGTTTAATGTTATGCTTGTCATTTAATATGGTTTTTTACTCCCCTGAAAGTCAGTAGAAGTAAACTGAGATCAGATATTGTTTTAAAAACGAAAATATCATTATTTTACTATTTATTTTATTAATTAAATGACGCTTTCCGCCATTTAACACCCGAATAATTACGCATAAATATAGATAGTAATATGTATTATTGTATTATTAATTATGTCCCATTCAAATGTAAACATTCATGTGTATAGTCAGAATTGTCAAGTCCTTCTAAATTAAATAGTATTCCAATAACAGTTCGTCGGATGGAGTATAAAGTTTCATTGAAACCGACCAACACAAAACAAGACATGAGGTTTTGCTGCTGGTTATGACTGGTGTCATGCATTATGTAACTTTGACTGGAGTAGTCGACTAAAACGTTGAAGTACCACGTCACCGCAGACTGTATCTGATTTATTTTAAAAACAAGTGTCCAACAACCAACCCTTTAGTTATTTAGTTTTCTCACTCCTCTGCACTATAAATAATCATGTTCTTGTCGTATTATTGTATAATTAGGATATATTTATATTTATGAAATACTAAAGCAATGATAAATTTTGTATTGTAGAATTTTATCATTGGGATAATATTATATCAGAGGGAACAACGAGGGATTATAGAGAACATTTATCATAATTTGTAAACGAATCCAACCATAATGTCAAGAAGTTTTATTGTGTGTGCGCTTTTGTGTTTACAGTAAAAAGTATTAAACATGAAAAACCATAACGATAGGCTCAATTTCGAAATGTGAATATTATTTCATATGACGAGACCTTCAAAATCTATATGGCTCAAAAAATAATGTGATTGTTTGAATTACCTGAGTGTGCCCCGCATAGTTTTTGATCATATTTATTCGAATCTTAGTGAAGTCTGTCAGTCAGGATTATATATCGAGAATAAATTCAACTATAAATTAAAACGTTTCAAGAATTCTCGTTTCTAAATAGACAAGTGGTGCATGTCGTTCTATCGAATTATGTTTAGCGTTAATTGAGGTTTAATTGTTAACTAAAGTATATTGATTTGTAGTGATACAAGTGTTTTATGAGCATTATGTTGAAAGAAAATAAGTAAGTTTTTTTTTTTCAGAAAAAGTCAGTTATTGAATCTTAATTTAAATTAAGGACAACATAATAGTCCACTAAACATTCTAAAATAAACATCCAGAATATACAATATAAAAAATTATTACTTATAACAAATATATGCAATTTTGCACATTTACTTTCTAGGTAAAAACAGGAATATAATATGTGTTATTTTTACCCAATTAAAAGCCCAAAAAATCTAGTAATGTTTAAAAATAGCTGGAACAAATTAATTTTAAGATGAAAAAAACAATCACGGCATTAGGGTAAATTAATAATGGAGTATTCTTAGTTTAATTCTACGTAAAATAAATTGAGAGCTATGGATAAATAAAACCCATTATGAATGTTTCGTTGTTTACAGGATGTTCAGTTTCCGGGTGTACTCCGGGCAACATTATCTAGTTTCAGTGGCTAGTCCTTCACTAAGAGTTAGGTAGGTGGATTGTCACAGCTGTTGATAAGTTACCACAACCAAATCAAACGGTCCTTCTAAGGGGCATATTGACTTCATAAACAACGCATATATATTAAATGTATGTAATTTCAATGTAGAAGGCTTGAGCAGGTTCAAATCTGAATGCCTCGGAAAAATATGTTGGAACATGAGATCAATGCTCATGAAATCTGTTGGACAAAGGATTTAGGGGAGAGCAACCTATGTTTTACAGAGCATCAATTAAGTTTCATAATTTCACAACAGCTGTGGTGACGATATCTTTACACTGGTCATTAGAATTTCCCAAATAACTCTAGTAAATGTTTATAAGCCTCCAAACGTGCAATGGCTAGGTACTGTGCTGCCATCATTTTTCCAGCCTACCATCTATGCTGGGGGCATTAACAGTCATCAAAGCAAATGGTGTTACACTTCCGACGATAACAGTGTCACATATTTTGCCAATTAGGTTTAAGATATCAATTTGTATTTTGAGTAACAACTATATCTCTTGTCCTTGATTCTAAAGACGGTAGTACTTTCTACTCAGCTAGGTGGAAAATAGGTGAATCCTCAGACTTGTGTTTTGTTCACGTGACCGATCTTTTAATCAATAATTGTGGGTAGTAAAGTTCACGGTATTCTTTCACACTCAGACCACTGACCTATAATGATTGGTCCAATCATATCCACGGCCAAGATATAATTTCTTCAAGGCGTACTGGAAGTCTTTTTCGGCAAGCTTCGAGCTTAACAACATGTTCATTCCTCTTACTGCAAGGAATTATAATTGTTTCACGAAGTTAATACTGCCAACAGATAAAGGTGTATTCTAAGGAGATTTCGAAAAGAATATATTTCAGGGTGCATTCGGGAGTGTGAATATCTTTATGGTGTGTTATACAGAAAACCCTGAAACTGTTGACCTAATACTCTACAACCTTGATAAAGCGAGGAGATATAAACGTAAAATAGCCGTATAAAGACTCAATTTTACTCACAGTAGCAGGAAATCTTAGGAAACTTTACTACCGGGAGATTTCCAGAAAATTTACTTAGAAGTAGCTGGAGGTGGCTACCATACCTTTGTCAGCCGGATGGACAGCTGGAATGAACGGTATCTTTCCACAATTTTTGAAGTCCCAAAGAAACAACTTGGCTCTTGACTGTCTATAATGACATCTTAACAAGCTATATACTATATAAATAACTTAAATGATCAAAGATAATATAAATCTTGAAGCCAGGTAAAAAACCAGACCAGCCTGAAAGCTGCCGCCCAATAACTTGTTAAGTTTGTATTATTAACTACTTGAGAAGCTGATTCCGGACTTTCTACAATTCTCGATTACAGAATTTCTGCTGACCAAAGTGGGTGTTGACCATGGTTCAGCCCGTCTTTTATTAAGATGTGATATAAGAGAGAATCCAAGATATCTGTCGCCTTCCTGGATCTTAAAGCGTCTTATGGCCCTATCTGAAAGAAGGACCTTCTTTGTATTCTTTTTTTAATCTTGTCCCGTGTCCTATGCTTATGCGGCTTTCCAACTCTATGTTGAGTGGCAGAAAGATCAAGGTCTTCCTTGGGCAAAAGAAGAGCTTTAGCACAACTCTCAAGGGTCGACTTCCTCGAGAGATCAGTTCTTGTTCCCCTGATTTTTAATGTATACACCTCTGACCTTTCCTTGACACAGTCTAGGAAGTTCGTACATGCAGATGATATTGCTCTAGCGACTCATCACAATGATTTGGGCCAAACTGAGGCCACCGTAACTCAAGATCTTTTCACCATCCAAGAATATTAAGAAATGGAAAATAAATCATAATCCTTTACGATACAGATAAAGATCCTTTTATCGCAATAACAAGTTGGTAAAATACAAACTAATTTCGTCTTTGTAATGTTCAAATTACTGACGAGAGACTATCCTAAATACCCAGGAATCAACACTTGATCACTCAGTGACGTCTAAAGGCCACCTAGTGAGTGAATACAGAGAATAAAGTTAGAACCAGGGCCAACATAACACAGCATCTATAAGCTGGGTCACCTTGGAGAGCCAGCACACAAGTTCTGCGTAACTCATCTCTGATTCTGGTCTACTCCGCAGCTGAATACTGTACTCCTGTGTGACTGAACTTCGCATACTAGAAGAGATGACGTACAACTTAACAGGGTTATAAAGACAGTAAGCGGCACTCTGACTTCCAATCCCCTTCTCTGGTACTTAGTAACATCGCACCCCCAGCTATACGCCGCAATGAAGATTTAGTAATAGAGTATGACAAGGTTTTGTCAAAACCAGAATTGCCCATCCTACAGGACCAACCACACGACAGAGGTCCATTGCATGATTTGGCTGTGGGACTAGCCCATCTTCATACGGTAGATGTAACAAGCAATTTCGTAAGCTTTTCGCGTGTATGAACACTTCTGGTTTGTGTAAATATAATTCCAACGCAAATGTTGAGTTTGACTTCTTGCCAAGATCAAAACAATATGTCACAAAACGTTTCAATTTATAGCTATTTTAATTTACTCCGCTTCCAATGTTATGACCATACTTGATTTTACCTTATTTCCTAATCAAGAAGTAACGTTCATTACCAAGGATATTATTCACATGTTTGTTTCTTTATGAACAAAAACTATCTTTAGTATTTTCAAACATTTTAGCTGCAATTGGTATATTACTTCATAAGCATAGTCCACCTAACTTTCATCTAGCTTAGTTCTTATTGACTGCTTCAAAGGGACTCTTCGGAGTCAAATACTGACCATCTTATGTTTTTGGACATTTTCTAAAGTAGAGTACTTACCTAATCGCTGAAATATAAAACGGCGGAAAAAATAATGTGTAATCCTTAAAGAGTTTACACGTTATAAACGTAAACACATTGAAATCAGTGGTTAAATTCATAACCATATGGCTGTAATGCCATAATATATTGTTTACACAGAGTAGTTTATTAAATTTGACAAGGTCTTTCAATTTAAATGTCACAATATTATAGACCAAGATGAGATTCTTTCGTAATTTCAAAGACCACGGGGTTTATCGCGGAGGGATTTTCGAAATAAGTTAGGTTTATATAGGCCAGGTACCCTAAGAATATCCATGTAAAATATCAGTACAAACGGTTGAATTGTTCACGCGTGAAACCAAAAAAGATAAATAAAAGCACTTGCATTGTATCTTTTAAGGTTGGATACTTGAAGGGTGCACACTTTGGGCTGGTTTATAACTTCCAGTTGAACCTGCACTAGGAACGGAGACCATTTAACCAGTCACCTATAGTTGTGCAACCCAAAATAAGCCCAGGAGCAGCACACCACTATATTGGGATATAAAGTTTGATCGATGGGAATTTTTTCTGTATAACATAACTGTTGGACATGTTAATGCTAAAGTGTTCCTATCATAAACATAAAGGAGTATTGTCTTCTGCCCATTACGATTAGAAGAGGCTAGAACATAACTAGCCTCCTCTTCTTTCAAGGTGCATGAGATAGAGCCCGATATCCATCTGCATGTATAAATTAAACTTCACTATTACAAGTATAAATGCTTCTTGAATTTCATACTCTGCGATGACGGCCAACCAATTGACCTTTTCAGACATTACTGAGAAGGATATTTCACAGTTCATGACATTATGAAATATGTATAGTTTACGATGGCTCGCTGCTGAGACATTCAATAACTGACAGGGTTCCTGCAGTAAAGACATGAGACGATAATAATTGATTATTGAAGCTCCAGCGGTTTACGAGCGGACAAAGACGCCGCAGCGACGTTCTCAAGTAGAAGCTTGGAGCACGATCTGCAAATTACAATACCGCCCTCTTGCTATGAGTTTATAAAAAGTAAATCAAATCCATCCTTGTGTAAATCTGAATCTAAATGTATCATTAACTCAATACAAACAAACTGCTCGTTTGAGGCTGCAAACGTGTCTTTCAATTTACATTCGTTCTGCAAACAAAGACCCAAAGAAGGTTTTATATTTCACCATAAATATATTAAATTATGACGACACCAGTTGGAGAAAATTTGTTATTTATAATTATCATAGAACATGTTTTTGTTAAGTTCTACTTTACTTTACTTTTTTCACCTGTTTTCATAATATAATAATTTTTAAACTGTTGTTTTGACCATTGAAAGCACTATTAATAGGCGAGTAGTTAAGAAATATTTAATTTTAAAAGTAAACTTCAAATTGTTTTACACTTTTATTATATGAATGAATTTTAAATTCATGAGAGCTAAACCATTTCCCCAACACAATACTTAGCCCTTAGAATGTGATATACTTATATGTCTGCTATTTATGGAACTTGCTATTCGTTTTATCACCATCCCGGTGCCGAGTGTTACGCTATTCTGTATATTTATAGTTTACATAGCCTAAATTACTTGGATAAAGGAAGTAATAGAAGGTGAGCAATATAACTGTGTTCTAGAATTCCTAAACGTTGATCAGTAGTGTTGTATTTTACCAATTTTGTATTAAATATGTAATACTAAATGAGCGGAAGCTCTTCTGGTAACGCTCAAACTGTTACCTTTCCAAATGTATCCAACGAATTTCACTATGTTGATGATTTTATGATGAGCCGCTTGGTTAAATTAAACTGCTGGATTTGAAGTGAATATACTTAAATAAATTTATCGAGAAAATTAGGTGGTTTAAAATTGATATCGACACGTGTATGTTTTATTTAGACAAACTGTTTTCTTAGTAATAACACCTCATAATACACTATGGTTGTATACGGTTAGCCAAATAGAAGGGACATTATTTGAGGATTAAAAACTCGGATTCATCACGGAAAATAACGATTTTGTCATCCATGTCTCTAGCGAGTCCTGTGAATAAGTTGAGTCAATGTTAGAGCATTTAGTTAAAATTATTCAATACAAAGTTTATTAAATATGTACAATAAATCCCAATTTTCAATGTCCCACTATTGAGAATTAATGATACCCTCTAGATCGAATAGTTCTATAAAGTGCAGAATTCCGATATGAACACAAGTAAAATAACTTTATTTCTCTAGTATAATGTTTGATCTACAAACTTACACATTAGATTAAATATGAGCACAGAGCTGTGAATTTTAAATCAAGTCTAATTGATTTTCATTGATGAGTTTGTAACAAACTGCAGAAAGAACGAATCGTATATAAGCAATCCTTTAGTCTTAAACTTTATATGAAATGTTTTTAACGCAGTCAAAAAATCTACATATAATCTATTGGATATCTATATTCTTAATGAATCGCGATGGTGTTCATTAATCCATTATTAAACGTATTTAAATTCATATTAGTGGAACAGGGGCAAATGGGACGTATAATTGAGGTCACGCGTGACAGGATTAAAACTCAGAAAGCAGTTAGTGCCGTAGTTGCAAGGAACCGGAGAATACAAATGACACGTTTAATACTGTCTTAGTATCAGTAAATTAGAAATAACGTGTGCGATGGAGCAAAAACCATTACTGTAAAATACTATAACCTAATTATATCCAATTTTTAGTAATATACGTTTTCTTTTAATTGTACTAATGGGTTTTGGACACTTTAAGAGTATTTAAAACAATAACTACACTATTCTTTATTTGATATTTTTATGGGTACCTAGCTGTTTAAAAAGGAATACAATAAACAAACAAAGAACGGCTCTTAAGAATACTTAAGATAAAAAAGGGAATCGGATAAAATAAAATGTGTTTTAGAACTGTATCCAAAACTGTTAGAAATATTTACATTTTTTAACATTCTTGTACAGCTGACTTGCTTTCTAGTTTAGGTGAACATCTGGGAGTACCTCTTAAAAAACCTGGTTGCTACTAATATATCTGAGAATTTAAAACTGTATCCCCACCTCAGGTTCTTTACTGTTACAAATAGTTAAATACTTCTGTGTATCTCAGGTGCTTCATTATCACTGAAACTTAATAAGCTATAAGTTGTTCGTCCACGTCGTATACCAGTTGATACACTAATTCCCTTTCTACTTGTCCCTTTACTTTTACTACAATCGTATTTTGTTTTTTTCTAATATCAAGAAGGCTTCAGTTTAAGTAAGTATGACTAGTAAATATATAAAGAGTGAAGCGAATATTTACGCCTAAATATATTTGTGTTCTTCCTTGGACTGAAATTTATGCCCAAACTATAAATTTGTTACTTTTTAGAAAATTACTAGTAATTTATAGGTTACATAGCAGTATAACTCGCTTTATGTACACTAAATAACTTTATACAGTGTGTAACAAAGCTTTCTACACAAACTTAATGGTATTGTCCATGAATTAAGATGAGGTAAAAACTAAAAGCAAACAAAGGTCTTTCTCTTTTAGTTTACAGTGTATCTGCATTTTAATGTTATTTCCGAAAGCAGTTAGGATTTAAAAAATCTAATTTCATAGACTTTATTTTTTCACATCATGAGAAAAATAGTATAATATTATTCTACAGTGTGCTTGAAAAATTCCGGAACAGTTTAATCATCTTTAAACCATTTCTTGTAAAGCTATGGTACTTCGTATATCAATATCGCCCATAAAAATACATTTTTTATGCGATTGTCAGGTTTTTTTATAATCATGGGGACGGTCCACAATGAGTCAGAAGAAAATGTTGAATTAGAGCATACATAGGTCGAGATGTACATCAACTTAAAGGTTTTCTTAAAGTAGAACACAATGCCGGACCTCAAAAGGCTTACCGTACTTAAAATGACGGCGTTTTAAAGTTATTTAACATATCATTAATGCGAGGAATTAGTCCTTGTGTGTTGGCAGCAATAATCACACAATGGGATTTGCGACATAGTTTATTCTTTAGCCTTTATAGTGGATGTTGTTAATGACATTCCAACTGTCATTCTAACATTAAAATGATTCATTGTTTATCCCATGTAATTTGATTGTTGAATGAATACATTCAGACAGGAAATTTTAGTTTTCTTTAGAAGTCCACAGTTTATCTTGTGATACAGTGCACAATATTTGTACATTGTAAATTGGATTGTAATGCATGTTTTATCAACACTGACAAGTTGTGTCTTTTGTTATTGTGATTTATTTGACTGAAACACCAACGGTTGAAGTTTTAAAAGATTAATACCGTAAATAAAAAAGTTTAAAGATTATATAGAATAATAACAACTTCTACATCTAATTACAAATATTTTGACACCCAAATAATAAAGATCAGTCAAAAATACAGGTTTATATAAGCCTTTAACAGCCATAAATACCTGAGAAACAATCAACACGACATCAATATTTGTTTTACTTTAATGTCCTGTTCTTCTGAATTAATAATAGGAAAATATCGAACAAAGCGTACTTTGAAGAAATGGTATAATTTTATAGAACAGTGACAATGCATTATGTTTTTACTTAATTCTATAGTAATATTTAAGATGTGTTGCATTAGGACTACTATTTTGTGAGAAAATAATTTATATCAAAATGAGAAGTCGTGTAAAGTAAAATCGGAACTTAAGGAATAACAGAAAGAACCGTTTTTTAGTTATACCGTTATTCTGAGGCACTACTACGTGTAAGAGTGTTACAGTAAAAGTGTGCCTCCAGTCATTGAGACGAAAAGACGGCTCTCAGGGCAGTCGTTCAGCAACATACTGCTGCTACCTTAATACGACATTAATTTAGAATGTCTCAATCCCGCTTACACTGTCGGTTTTTGGAGAGTTATTTTTAAATGATAGAATTCAAACGTTTTAAATGTTTCGGGTGTCATAGATTCCGATATCTTGTAATGGTTATCACTTCCCTGCTATGCTGTGGATAAATGAGCCACGTTTATGAGCTTTGTTAGGAATTAGATCCATTTATGTCATCCATATGTATGGTTTCAAGGTTTATGTTTGGATACAATATATATATTGTATCCTTGAAACCTGACGTAAATGGATCTAATTCCTAACAAAGCTCATATATATATATATATATATTACATTACTATTGATTATCTCGAAATTTGTGATTAAATTCTGAGTAAAGATCTGCCTAGCAAACTAAAAATAAATCTCAATAAACCGATAAATTATAAAGGTAATCAGAAAACGTGAATCATGAGATCAGCTAAGAATAAGAAACAAACTGTTTTTAAATGTTGAAATATCACAGTTCTTGTTACATTGAAGCTACTTCAGATTCAGTGTAAGAAGAATGCAATAAAATTGCTGGGTCAAGGTTTCTTGTGTCAGTTTCTCTTTACATTTTTGTTACTGCAACGTCCAGACAGTGTTCTTCGTCCATTAAATCGAAATATTGGCAGCTAAGAGGATAAAATTGTAAATATTCCCTTATAAAAAGTACCTCGATATATTATTAACAATGGTGCTAAAAAGACTTATATATGGAATTATATACTAGAAAAATATAAACTAAAATATATCAAAAGTATTCAAGAGCGTAACAATTAAACTGTTGTTCCACCAGTTCGGTTTCACTTTTACGTCTGTTTACTCAATATCGTTTTATAAGGAAGACGAATTACTCCATGGATGGTTCTGAAATGAACAGAAATGTGAACTTTAAACTTTACTTAAAGGTTAGTCTCTATACAAGGAACATTGGGTTCGATTAATGATGAATGTCTCTCCATGGGTTTTGGCTGATCGTTAGCGTAGCCTATAACTCAGGACATATCCCGAGAATTAAATGAGCTAATTTATGTATTTTACTTAGCTGTTTAGAAATCAATAAACAGTTTATGATATAATTATTGTTTAAATAGGGAATACAAAAGGAAGTGAGAAACATTTCCTAAGTTTGCGAGTTTTAAATAACACAATAACATTAAGAGAAATATATTAGTAGAAAATTCCAAAATTATTCAGAAAATGTCTATAAAAATATATGAAGCTGATATAATAAATATATAAATAAAAATGCCTTTTATTGCAAGCGTTTCTCAGTAAAACTGCTTTCTAGAACAACTCGTGTCATCTTACACTATTTAAATCTCAGACAATTATACATAACAGTTACAAACTTTAGCCTAAATGAAAACTGAACAACCAGTTCAAAAAAACAAGTAATTACTGTACAGTCAGTTTTTGCAACTTATTTATAAGTACAGGTACAGTAAAAAGTGTCAGGTTTCGGGGGAGGTTATTGTACAACTTAGGGCCAATGTACGAGAAGCTTCTCCTCCCACACTCATGCTTTACTTTGGGAAAGTGAAGGAGGTCACCCTGGTGGAAACTTCGTTGAGATATCTCGTCCCGGAAATGGAGCCTCTCACTTAGGTACTGCGGCTCACCCTGCGCAAGAACCTTGTGGATCGTTCCACATGTCAGGATCCTGCGTACATTTTCCGTTTATGTTTTACATGTACAACATTTATTGGCTCCTTTGATTCTGTTGTGTTTATCGCCATGTGTTTATGGCAGTTTTTTATGCTTAATGTTATATTCTAAGAAGGCAACTGAAGAGGAGGTTGTTTTGAAAAGTAGTGCATACCAAAGTTCAAATTGCATGTTTTTGTTCTTGTACAATAAAGCGATTGCAAAAAAAAACATTTTATTTTCTGAGAAATTATATTACAGAAACAAAGATCTGCACATTTCTGGACACTAAATTACTAAAACTGCACATACGTTTTATTCATTGAAGTTTTATTAAATAACAATGTAATGAAGATATGGAGGTTAATGTAGAGTCGTTATGTAGGGCGCACTGAGGTGCACCTCATTCAGTTCCTCGTAGACAAGTAATTAATTAGAGTGAGAGATTGAGTTGAGGTGATGTTTACAAGATATCTTACATACATCAGAGCATCGATATTAGTTAGCGTCTTTTGTTCTGTATATATGCTATATGTTTATATTATGTATATATATGTAGAAAAAGGCCAACATATTAATATTAATTAACTATTTTTCGCATTACGCTTCTTCAGGTCAAAACAACATAACCAAACACATAAAATAATTAAAAACATACATGTAAACAGATAAATAAATTAATAAGCATATATTCTTGAAATGATAAACATATGTTCAAATTGTGGGTGTAAAGATGTGATGAGTGTTCAGATGATTTAAATTTATCGAAGATTTAATCCATAGGGAAATTTAGATTTTGTGACAATTTGACATGCTTGTTCTAAATTTCTTAATTTTGATGTATTTGAATTATTTTTTATTGATCGTATTGGTTTTACTGTATATAAATTTTCAAAGTATTCTTTGTGTATTTTACTATGAATGACTAATGGTTATGATTCATCATTATGCTTAAAATCATAACGGTGACCTGTCATTCTTATTCTTAAATTATTTGTTGCAGAGCCAATGAAGTCTTTAGGACATTTTTTACACTGAATTTGATATACTATATTTGTTTTATCACATGTCAAATTTCCAATAATTTTGTATACTTTTTTAGTTGAACTACGTTCGAATTTTGATGACTCTTGTATTTGATTGCACACCATGCATCTTGATTTATTACATGGATGTGCTCCTTTAAATTTATTTTCCACATCAGAATCAGCTGGTAATTTTGGTTTTGATATAATGTCCTTTAAGATAGGAGGTCTTTTAAAAACAATACGTGGAATACTTTTTAGAAATGAGTCTGTCAGTGGAGAATTTTGAAGAATTTTGTAAGCTACTTTAAAAATGTTGTTAATTTTGTAGAGACCAGGATGATATTGTGTTATTCATTTAGGCTCATCATAATATTTCTTTTTGACATAATTATTATTAAGGCTACTTTCATTGAGCTGTAGCTTTTCATTCAATAGCTTCTCAGGATATCCTCGTTTAAAAAAAGCATCATATATATTACTAAAGTAATTTTTAAGATCTTCACTCTCACTGCATAATTAGGTTGCTCGTGTAGCCAAGCTTTTGGGAATTGATCTTTTTACATATACAGGGTGACAACTGTTGTAGTGTAGATATTGAAAAGTGTTAGTAGGTTTTACATTAATTTTGTGTTTCAAGTAACCTTTCTTGATGTAAACGTCAATATCCAGAAATGTAACTGACTCTGTTGAAATTTTCCAAGTAAATTTTAAATTGTTATCGAAGGAGTTCAATGCGTTTAAGAAATCTAAAAGTTTTTCATTACTCTCTGTCCATAACATAAAAGTGTCATCTATGTTCCTTTTCTTTGGAATGTCACTATCTTCCTACCTGAAAAAAGGGTAGATTTTAATCCTCGAAACGGTGTGTTATACATTTTGTAACATATAGCAATGCCAAATGTCTGAAATGTTATAATTCTTTTATAATATACTACTATCTTTCCAAATATATATATATATATATATATATATATATATATATATATATATATATATATATGGAATGGAGCTATCTAGAAGTTTAATACAGAATAATACCAAATTAAGAAAAGAAAGAAAATAAAGGTAAAACGAAAATTGCCCGAAGTCCAGACAGGAGAATGTGAACCAATTCGTTGTCACTTCACAGGTCGCAAGTGATTCATTTTCATTCTTTACTAATGTGCTTACTATATTCTCACATGATCAATAGAATAGATTTAAACCCTAGAAACTTTATATATCATTGTTATAAAACTGCTGTAGTAGTAATTTGGAATTGTTTAAGTATAACATTTTGAACCATTCAGTAAATATTTGTATGATACATATATTATATATGTATATATATATATATATATATATATATATATATATATATATATATATATATATATATATGTATGTATGTTATCAAATCTCTGTCACTCTCTAATTCGAACTACTTATCTCCCTATATATATATATATATATATATATATATATATATATATATATATATATATATATATATATATACCTTTAACAGTAAAATATACAAATGATGCAAAGTGTTTTAGTGGTTTATCGATTAAACTCTAAAGCTATATTCTATTCGACCCTGAAGGTTGGTATAGCTGAAACATTGAAGCCTTTTAAGACTTGTAAAGAATTAAAGCCATAAAAAACAGAAAAATTTAAATAAAATACCTAAGAAAAGATTTATTTAAATTTTAGCTGCTTATTTCATTCCTATAACATAAAACATGTTACTAATTTGTGTAACGTTTTGATAGAATCAACATTATACAATTACAAACATATTTTTGTCATATCGCAGGATAATTTACCAAAACTACAAAGACAAAAGCCGGTTCATCACTAAGGTAGTTGTGAGTAATGTCACATTGAACAAATATCCAGTCTAAGACAATAACGACAGAACTGCGGTGACTGAGCGGCTGAGAATGTCGATAATGGCAGATTATTTGTCTCGTGCTCTGTTCTCTGGTGACAAATGTAGCGCTCCTATTGTGCACTGAATTAATAGAAGCTTGCTCAACTCCCTGAATAGTGATCATTTTGAATCCCTGAACTTGGTGCCTCAAACGTTTAATTCAATACGTTTATTACGTTTACGTTTATACGTGTCATTGTCTATTAATCAATTTTCTCTTTATAGTAAACAATTAGAATGTTTAAATTTGCCATTTTATCGAATTCCCCATCTTTGGAAGGGAAAATATATGAGTGGACAGATAGCCCGAACAGTAGCATCAAGTTTAGTAATTAATTTCATCATCACAGATGGTAATTAATTCATAATTGTACTAAATATTTGCAAAATCTATTGTAAAAAATTTATTATTGGACTAACGTTAGGTAAGAAGAAAATACTGTTAATTAATTTACAGTTTCATAAAAGTAAAATAAAATCTATTTTATTTGAAGGAAAAAGTAAATTTAAATACATTAATAAATTGAAACTGATTTTCCACCACTTTTGTATTAATTCTTATGAAAAATGACATATTTTTCGTGCAATGTTGTAAATAGGTTAAAAACATTATCACTGTAACATAGAACTCAATAATTTAAAAATTCATTCATTTTGGAGCTGTGTGATGTATCCCTTTTAGTATTTAAATTTGGTGGTCTATACAATAAAACTGTGGTTAATCCAGGTGTAACTGTTAAATTTATGTAATTCCAAATATGATAACTGTACATAACTTATTTCTAACCAGACAAAATATAATACAAATTTTACACAATGCACATAACTATTTATTTTTTGTGTCATATTTTCACTGGAATTTCGTTATAACATGTCAATTTACAAGCTATCGAAATTTAAAAAGTTAAAATATTTCGTATTCAACTCAGCGCAAGAAAGAAGGTCAACAGTTGAACTGAACCCATTCCTGTAAGACGGATTACTGACTTTTGCCCTCAATGTTACCACTGACTGAGCCTCTGTTTTTCATTGTAAAAAGAACGCATGTAAGAAATGTTATATGTTCCCTAAAAAATGTATTCCATTTTAAACGGTTAAGTGATTGCCATACTTATTCATCTCAATTTGAAATAAGATAGTAAATATTCAAGCTCTTTAGAAACAATCAATTACTTTTAAGTAATAAATGTTACTGCACTGGTGTGAACTGTAGTAGATGCCACTAACTAAATGAAAATTTGTAACAAAAGTTTCTTATCTGCCCTCTAATATTCATTTTCTTCAACCTTTGTATGATATCGAAGAAGCATATTTAATCGGTTTTAAAAGAACTTTTCTTACGAATATTAAAGGTTTTCTGTTAGAAAAAATGCCTTAATCAAAGTAGACATCATATTATTATCAATGAAGTATGTTAAATAAAGACTGTTTCCTAAAATGAAAATAGCTAATGGTTCCGAATGAAATTGTTGGTCCACATTCATTGGAGTAAACGGAAAGAGTATTCAAGTATTTCCGGAAGTTTTACGATTAGATTATGGAGGTTTAAGCTATCTACAGTTCCATGTATCTATTGTATTTTGTCATAAAGCGTTGCTTATTTTTGAGAATTCGACGAGAGAAAACAACAATATTTTGTTTTTTAAATTTAAATATAATACCTATGACGAAGTATATTTTATTTATGTGGAATATGTCTGCATGAATACTTATTATCAGTATTACCATTAACAAATCAGTCCTACTATCTAAAAATTATTATGATAGCTTACCGTATTCAGCACTGACAACTGGAGTGGAATACACTGGAAATACACTGTGTTTTCATCTATAACTGGAGGTCGCTTAGTTTTTATTAACAGAACACTTCCTATGGTACTTACTCAAGTTGGCTGACATTTATGAAGAGCGTGAAAAACATAGTAATCTAAAGACAAGATTACCTTTAATCCTTTTTATATCAATAGTGCGGATCTTAAGGAGAAGATGAAACCTGTCTCCCCTGACCAGGGAAACAACGCAAGGTCAGAAGTTGGCTTCATTTTAGTTCGTAAGGGTCAGGTCAAGTGACCTAGAACATTGTGTCTATTTTTATGATGTCCCTACATTAAAACATCATATCTTGAACATTATCTTTCCAGATAATGCAGTTTACCCGGAAACGTGCAGTCTTCTAGTACTTTTATAAAAATGTATCAGTGATCTTTACAAGCCTACATGTTAACAGCAACTTACATTTCACAAGTACGACTTTTAAAATATAATGAACAGCATCAAAACTTCTTAGTTATTAGAGCTTAGACCTAAGCAGGCTGTATTATGAATATCTTCTTTTTCAGGTTTATAACGTTTCGGAACACAGCTCTGAAATATCTCCAGATTATACAAGAAAGTCGTAGAACTCTAGTAAATTTTTATTTTAACAACTGATGGCCAAAGAAAGCTCTGTAAAGTAAAATCGAAATATTTCAAAATTTGAATTGTTTAACAAAAATATATGGTTAGCTTTGATTCTGCGTGGTGTAAAGCAAACGTCATAAAATTCAATCAACACATCTTGCCCGGAGAATATATCTAAAACCTCTTGGCATTTAAGGTATATTAGAGACGAACGAATCATTTTATACTAATGTTCTATACAAATATCCATTAAAAGTTTGTTTAAATAACAAAAAATACATTTTAAATATTAGGCTGATAAATTTGTCAGTTAAAATTGCATTTTATGTTTTAAATAATACTTCTTAATCTCAAAGAAATACTGCATATTGCTTTATATAATTTGTGTTCGTATATTTCAAAATTTATTCTTTTTAACATTTCAACATAATAATCTTATAAAATAACTAGGTGGCATGCAGGGTATGTCAGGATATAATACAGAATGTGCTATTGACATGGCTGCAGCAAAGGATATTACAAATGACCAATCAAAGACGGCAGGGTTGTGGGAGTTGAGACACTGAGGTCATCAATAATGGGGACTTGACACATACTGACTGTCTTTACTTATGAGCGATATATCAGTTTACAACTTGCCTTTGTTGTTGTGGGATTAGAACATACTGCTCTATTATCACCTGCAGAACGAATGGCAATGTATTATTTTCATGTAACGCTCCCCAAGGGGAAAATTAATTTATTTTACATGCTAGCAGTTTTCATTGTCAAGTAAAACTGAACAATACGTTAATTTATAATTTATGTGTGACAATATTCATCAAAATCTCTAAAAACAATAAGATTCTTTAAAACTTTAATAACTAAACAAGATACTTTATGAGTAATGTATAGTGACAATGAAATGTGATCTACTTTCATATGATATTTTCATACAAAGCGTATTTTTAATATAACGAAATAACAATAATTAATTGTTATTAAATGTGCTTAAATGTGGATGCATAACATATTGTATTTGGGATTAGATCTTTACAATTTGTTTAGCAAAAACAATGACAGGATAAATCACACTCGTTGGATTGGAGGAAAAACTACGTAAGAGAAATAGTTGGACAATCTCTATATAACTGGAATTACAGCAGCCTATGCCAAGTCCGCTATCCTGTTCTAGGCAAGAGACGAAAAACTATGCTGATAATGGTGCACCATGTCAATGATCCTATTTTAAAATAATTTATGAGCAAGCCTGCTTATAATAAATATAACATTTTAAAGCTTTGAATGGATAATAATGGACACAAGTTTTTAAAAGTGACAAGAAAAGTTAATCGGCTATTTTTGTGACACGTGAGTTTAACGGTGCAATTTGTAAAACAAAAGTTTTGTTACCTCATTCATATTTTTGAAAAATTTTGCTGCAGTATTCTATGTTCTATAGGAGAGTTTAAACTCACTACTCGGAAGCTTCTCGATATATTGGTACACTAAAGTCTTCTTGAGATTCTCATATCGAGGGCTTTGTAGATATAGTTATTATTATTACCAATAAAAGTACCATATTTGTTCATATTTATAATGTAGTTAGCTAAATGTTGTAAAGATAAACAATTTTTAGAGTTTATGACCAATCAACTAAGCTACTTAAATTGGAAATTTTGTCCAATAAAAGCTATTTTAACTTCAATTTCAAGAAACTTTTACTGCAGGAAAGGTTCGTTACACTCTGCACCTTACTCCGTTATAAAGTGCATATTTAACATATGTGAGGTCTCACTAAAAATGAACCTTTCTCAATTCTTAAGTCTTCTGTTTATTTATTTATTTAATGCAACAGAAAATCTAAATTACAAGAGGAATACATTAAAAATTATTTATTCTATAAATATTATTCCATAACTATTTAAACAACTTACTGAACATACACTTACTATAACAAGTGTTTTATCAATAAATACAAAATACATATCCAACAATAAACATAACAATAATATAATACTGTGACACTAACAATAATGAATATTTTGTAAAGACAATAATGTTTTATATTCTAAAATATTTTAAAGCACATATCAGGACGAAATATTCACAATTTCAATTGAATCTCTATGTAAAAAAGGCAAAGCACTCAATCATTAATTTACTATCTGATTCCTAATTCTGTACTTTACATCGATATCTCAGAATGTTGAAACTTGACGGGTTAGCGCCCCTAGAAGACCTATTTTCCCAAATTACAGATGTTCTAGAAAGTTGACATTTGACACATTAAATGTGCCTTAAGAGCACTTAACAGCCAAATTAAAAATGTTGTATAAAGATAAACCAACCATAGGGATTAAAATAGGGGTTTATTCCGTAAACATATCTTTGTTTTTAAATTTTCCTATATCCTATAATGATAAAAATGGACACGAGTGTGCATTATGTTCTCAACAGACGAAATAAAATGCCTCGTGAAGACAACCGACCCATACAGTTCGTATTAAGGCTTGCAACTACTAGAAGAACTGTATTTTTGTTTGTATGCATACCGATGTCCTAGAAATATACTACTACATTTACTATTACTATTAATTTGCTACACATGCTCTTTATGATATAAATAGAAAAATAAAGGCGTTCTAATGAAGATCGATCCCCATAGAAGTTACATAGGGGTTGCCACTCTTAGAGGAACTACATTTTTGCTTTTCAACTCCCTTATGGCCTATGAAGGTAACATTTTACACGCGTCTTCCTTATGCTTTCAACAAAAAAGGGTTACAACTTCTAGAAGGCCTATATACTTGTATTCTTGTGTTCTAGTGTCCCTTTTCAGTAAAATTTCACAGAGAACCTGAGAAATATGTATAATATTTCTGAGTTATGATTATTATATTTAAAAATACACAATTATTAACAGAGAGGTTTTTACAATTTTGTGACATGTTGTATTGAAATAAGAGAAAGTCACAAATTTTCTTTAACTTTTGACCATCCTAATCACCAACATCAAAATAATACGCAGACTACTGAATATACGTACACCCGATATAAAGTCACTGTAAGGTTCCACTAAAATGTATTATAAGTGATGTTACTAAATACGTAACGGACTTCGACTTTAGAATGCCTCAATACTGATATAAAAGAGTTCAAGTATTACTGAAACTGTTGGAAATATTCAATCAAATATTATGGAACTACGCAAAGAAGTTAGGTTATTTCTTTGATACAGTTTCATTTCTGGATCCCTAAGCACGTTTGTTCGAAAAATGCCATTCCTGTTATACAATAAGAAATTGTGTGAAAATCCACGCTAGTTGATATACAATGAAGGGGCTAAATAGTACTAAATATTAGGCTAATAAATACTATGAGAAATAAATGGGAAATGTGGTACGAATTAACTCTTAGCATATACATAACATATAACCATTAGCACTATTGATGCCATTTGGTCAGCGTGAACAATACATTTCAACAGTACATTCAACACGTGGGACAAACCATTAGCTACACATGTTGCTCTTATACCATTAAGTTTAAATCATAATTCACACTTTTTTGGTTATCTTATAATATTTTTAAAATATTCTTTAGGATAAGAAAATTCTAGGAGGTGGAGGTCACAGCTCGACATAAATAGTTACGTACCACGTGCCGTGTAACCGGCTTCGCTGGGGTTGCATGCGACATTTCAAGTGAATGCATCATTTCACTCCTGAGATACCCTGGGGATAGACAGAATAAACAAAAGATGTATTTTTCCAGCTTAGTGAATGACAGACTTCAATGATTTTTAGCCACGTCCCATTGATTGACATTTATTATCATTGAATTTATTCTTGTCTTTCCAGGTGGTTAGGTTATAGGTGTTACTATGTCACATAGAAAATTACATGTGATTGTACTCAGTTTGTTCATATATATATTTATTCATTATGAAGTTTTCTGTTTGCCATGTGATTACTCATAACATTAATTAAAAAATATTCAATATTTCAACCAAATTCCATGGAGTGACATGCATCATGCTCAACTTCAATGTTTCCTATTTAGAAAGGAAGTGTTATTCAAAGATCATCTTAGCTTAGTTTGTTATCGAGATAGTGCGTGGACAGCCAGACAGAAATTAAAATTTTCCATCCCTACAAGTGATAGGCTTCACTAAAGCTAATTTAAATATTGGTTTATGACACTAAATACTATATTCTAATATATAGTACTTATTAAGGTAAAAATGGCAACATCGGGATTCTTAGATAATATTTTCTTTGATTATTCAAATATTTTGTGATATAATTAATTCGAAAAACAAACCAATTCACTATATTAATATTATTTTGTTATTTAATTGATGATTGAGTTTAAACTATGGGGATATTAATAGCGATCCTCGTTTAATATGATTTTATTTCGTTGAAAATGTGTATAAATTAATAAATACTAACACAGTTCACTACATATGTATTACCATTTACTCTGTACTAAACCTTCAACGTCAAATCTGCAAAATTAGCATTTCAGCGAAATACTTCTCTGATGTTCCCATTCGTTATTGTATTCATTATTTTAGTTCGTTGAAACGTAACAAACTAATGGATGTGCAGTGTAAATGACCAAAATGAAATATTTGTTTTGGTTTAGTATTAGATATACTAGTCAGTTTGATTACAATAATGCGCTTCTTATGAAAGTTAAGTTACAATAAATAATTTATTTGTCAAACAGATAACATTTTAAGTGCGTTTTGTAGAAGGAATTTAAAAAGTTAGACGATTGCAGTAAGGAATCCTCTAACGAGATTCCGCAATCCGTAATCTAACGCTCACAATCAATTCTAATCTTTCTTATGTATAAAGTCATGGTTTCATATCCATATAATCTGAATAGTAAGAAAAAAGGGTTTTGGCAAAGTTTTGTTAAAATATATCTTCTATCTTAGTCAGAAGTAAGGATTCTACTATCAGCTGTATTTTAGAAATATTAAACTGAAAATGAGTTATTGTTTTATGAGATTAATTTATTTAGCACTGATGGTATGACTACTATAATAATTTTTGTAATAAACTTGTAACATTTTGAAAAGTATGGAAACTGCGTTATGTTTATATATTACTTGAAACAATCATTGGCTAAGCTTTAGCTATCTAATAATATAGTCACCACTATACCTCAAATTAGAAATGACTACAAATTTTGATTAGCCTTCATTTCTATATAAGAAATAATGAGTTCGATGACGGTGCACGTCAATCTATGGGATTTGGCTAAGCGCTAGTGAATATTTTTACATTGTTATGGTGGATAAAATTATGGCAACGGGAAAATAGCCGTATAAATACATTTATATACAAGCTGTGTAAAATTATGTGTGATTTCATCACGAGACATCTTTATTCATAGAGTAAAACGATAAAGTGACAGAGTGTAAAGTTAATTTTAATGTTAAAAGTTTGACACAAGGTTTGCTTTAGCGCTGTCTTGCGTTGTAGAACCCTCCTTACCTAATCTGAACATTTATAGTTTGAATATTGCTATAAAACCTTAATGAACCAAATTGTGAATGGATCATGTGGAAAAATAACTCGAGAAATATTTTATCTAGACTTCTGAACAGAACTTCATTTTTAAATAAATAAGATTGAGTTCTATAATGATGCATCATGAAAATGAAATAGTTTAAAAATATTGCATTCAAACTCAGCGAAGCCTGTTACGGGACGTGGTGACACATACTCCTACTTCTCTGTAAACATGTAAAACTTTTTTTTTAATTAATGTTTTTGCTTTATTACTATAAAATTATATATACACATATTAACTTATAATTATTCTATATTAACAAAACTTTCCATCTCCAATAACTCAAAGTCCCACGAGATCTCTAAAAAATGTAAATACCAACATTATTGAAAACTACCTAAGAATTCTTTGTTTGAAGGTTATTTTTGACAATTGAAGGATTGTGAAGGAAACAGGATTTTTCCGGACATTTGCCATCGTTCAGTGAAACAAGAACAATAACGCTTTGGTAAGATTTTTTTATTTTAACCTAGTTTGTAATTATGTATTAGGTTAGTTCTTTACCTGAAGAAGAGATCAGATTGCAGATCTCGAAACGTAGTGTTACTAATGTGTTACGATGGCAAATGTCCGGAAAAATCCAGTTTCCTTCACCTAAGAATTATAATATTCAATTCAAGTCAATTCAATTCAAAACCTTATTTATTTCCAAATAAAGAAATTACAATTCCATAATAGATTAATATATAATATAATTTATATATAATATATATAATTTTCAAGGATAATTGAAACATTAACATTACTTAAAATATAGGAAAAAAGTACCCACATAGGCAAGCCTGTGCGTGGGCACGAGTCGTTGAAAAGATAGGTCGACCCACATTGCCGATAAGTTTAATATTATTCTCTATATTGTTCTACGATTTCTAATAAGTGAGGTATGGCCATTTCTATTACCAAACGTCTAATTCTGCTACTACTAAACCTTAAGATATATCAAAATAAATAAATAGGTATAAAATTTGTTTACGATTTTCGAGATTACCATAAAAGAAAACGATTATTAGTAAAATGCCTCTCAAAACATATAACTACCAGAACCCGGAAAATTATGTATGAGAAATAATCTATAACTAAATTTTTTTTTATTGTAGTGGTATTGGGTTCTAACGGACATGGTTGGGTAAAACTGAAAAATCTATAATTATAGACTTTCGTTATATCATACACGACCATTATTTAATCAGCTTAATATTTTCCCTATCAAGATGTTATTGATATATAAAGTATTAAAACAATACTATGATTTGATAAATACTACCAACTTAGAAGCAAATGAATATAGCTTAAAACTAAGAAATTCAGGAAATATAAAAGTTCCAAAACCAAACAATACTTTTTTACTAAATCATTCATTTTTATGTCACCGTGGATTTTTAATAAATTACCTAACAATATAAAAAACTCAAATAACAAATTAGTATTTTTTTAAAAATTGGGAAGGTGGTTGTTTGAACTAGAGGATATAAATTCAGTTTTATATATTCAGACATAGTAACTGGTTTTTTACCTCACGGCCCATATATATATATATATATATATATATATATATATATATATATATATATATATATATATATATATATATATATATATATTCAAATGATTTGAAAATTCTAATCTAACTCAAAAAAGCAGGTTGATTACAACAATTATTATATTTTGTTTTGCTTAAATAATACATTAATTTATATCCTCAAGAGAGATCTAAATTGTTAAATTAATTTTTTTGCTGATTTTTTTTATGTGTTAAAATATAATAAGGAACCTCCAAACTTAACCTTGGAGGTCCTATATTTTCTCATTTATTGTAAAGTATAGGCCTAAGCGCATTTAGTTGTAGGTTATATTTTAACTATAAGTTTAGTTTATAGGTATTTTGAAGAAGTAATTTTTTATTTCCAGTCTTTTGTAATGGTGCAGTCAGACCTGGCAAGATTTAGGAAATTATAACTCCATTATGTTAATTTACCTTTATGTATTGATGTATGTATGTAGCCTGTAAGAAAATGAGAAAATAAATCAATCTTTATTCTTATTATTCTTTATTCATTAGGAATATTTTTAATTTTACCTAACTGTGGAGTTTTGTCTATACAAACTTGTCGAAACAATAAAAAACTCAAATTCTCGTGTCTAAAAGGTTTTTAGATCTGACTTAAGCTTGAGAAAGTTTTTATTATTTAAATTGAGAAAAAAAGTTTGGTTCCAGGCTCATTGTCTCTGAAGTGTCTTACATGGGAAGCAGGTGTTGTAAAAGTAGAGAATCAATATCGCCAGAAGTCAGTACGGCTTTTTTGGGGATTTAACCCTACCTCGTCAGCGCTAGCATAGTGTAATTATTTATTACTGTATTTCATTTCGAGTAATATTAACATATTAAAAACCGATGACTATGTTTTTCATATTTAATACAGTAAATCGTAAAAACATTATTGGGAATATTCGGATCAAGTTTTTACTGCGTGTACATCAATCACTTGTAATGAGAGATGGTGAATATTTAATTAGGTATCAGCACTCCGAGTGCTCTACTTAGCAACCCAATCAGTATCGGACATTTGTAGATCAAGTACAGAATGCAATCCTCTCGTTTACGTGCTATTGCTACTGAAGTAGGGTCGTATACCGTTCTACTTAATATTCCAACCAGTATCGGATATGTTCAGTATATATTTGGAGTGCACCCTCTCGTTTAGGTGCTATTGCTATCAGAAGTAGGGTCGTATACCGTTCTACTTAATATTCCAAATAGTATCGGATATGTTCAGTATATATTTGGAGTGCACCCTCTCGTTTAGGTGGCTATTGCTACTGAAGTAGGGTCGTATACCGTTCTACTTAATATTCCAACCAGTATCGGATATGTTCAGTATATATTTGGAGTGCACCCTCTCGTTTACGTGGTATTGCTACTGAAGTAGGGTCGTATACCGTTCTACTTAATATACCAACCAGTATCGGATATGTTCAGTATATATTTGGAGTGCACCCTCTCGTTTACGTGGTATTGCTACTGAAGTAGGGTCGTATACCGTTCTACTTAATATACCAACCAGTATCGGATATGTTCAGTATATATTTGGAGTGCACCCTCCCGTTTAGTTGCTATTGATATCAGAACAGTGTCGTATTGTTACTTAATAAGTATCGAACATGTTAACCTTGTACTTGGAGTGCACCCCTATTGTTTTTTGCTATTGCTATTGCAATGGTATTTTATTGTCCTCTATTTAGTAACCCAACCAGTTGTGCCAATTCTATTGGAAAGGTGTCGTATATCGCTCTACTTAGCAACCGAATAAGTATTGGATATATTCATCTTGTACTTGGAGTGTAATCCCCTTGTCTAGAGTCCAGTGTTATTGGAACGGTGTCGTAAAGCTCTCTACTTTGCAACTTAATAAGTATCGGACATGTTAATCTTGTACTTAGAGTGCACCCTCTCATCTTTTGCTATTGCTATTGTCATAGTAGTATATATAGCGCTATACTTAGTAACCCAACCAGTATGAGACATGTTCAGCTTGTGATTGGAATGCAATACCCTCGTCTAGAGTCTATTGTTATTGGAATGGTGTCGTAAAGCGCTCTACTTAGTAACACAAACATTATTGGCCATGTTCAGTTTGTACTTGGAGTGCAACCCCATCGTCTAGAGTCCATTGTTATTGGAATGGTGTCGTAAAGCGCTCTACTTAGTAACACAAACATTATTGGCCATGTTCAGTTTGTACTTGGAGTGCAACCCCATCGTCTAGAGTCCATTGTTATTGGAATGGTGTCGTAAAGCGCTCTACTTAGTAACCACGACCATTATTGGCCATGTTCAGTTTGTACTTGGAGTGCAACCCCATCGTCTAGAGTCCATTGTTATTGGATTTGTGTCGTAAAGCGCTCTACTTAGTAACCCGATCTTTTCTGTGAGACCCTTTCTCGTGTTTTCTTTGTGCTCTTTTATCCTTACGTTTAGTGGTATTTTTGTCTCGCCTATGTATTCCCTATTGCAACTTCCTTTTTTTCTGTAAACACAGTTTTTGGAATCCTGTGTGCCATTTTTTTGTTTTGTTTTTACGAGACTTTGTCTCAGAGTGTTGTGTGTTTTAAACGCGGTTCTAATGTTGTACTTTCTACCTACTCTTCTAATTTTCTCCGATAATCCCGGCATATAAGGGATTGACACAAAAGCAAATTTATCACAATTCTGTTTTTCTGACTCAGGAATGATTCTTCTGGTTCGTTTGCACTTATTTATTACTAATTGAGGGTAGCCATTGCTTCTAAGATCCGATTCAATTTTCTTAAATTCTTCTTTTAGTCCATCTTTATCTGAGCACAAGCTCTTTGCTCTATCAAACAACGAATAGGCTACTCCTTCAATGAACTCCACAAATGAACTATGGAATTCGCCTTTGGGGCAACGCCTGTCATACCTCTAAGGTCTTCATATGGCAAAAAAAGGCCACGAGAGTTCTGGACTGCCTAACCTTGAGACAATCATGTAAGGCTAGTTTTAAGAAATTAAAAATTATCACAGTTCCATTATTATATATTTTAAGTACTTTGCTTCATGTTAAACAGAATATAGACTCCTTTGCTGCTCAAAACTTGAATCATGACCATTTAACTAGAAATAGAAACAACCTTATAACTCCAGATGTAAGACTCTCAAAAACTTTAAATAGTCATGTTTATCAACAGCTCATATTGTATAACAAACTACCATTGCCTATTAGAAATCTGCCTTTTAACAAGTTTAAATGTTTTGTATCAGACTGGATTAAAGACCAAGCCTTTTATACTGTGGCAGAGTACAAGGACTATAATTTTTCCGAAATTAGCTAGGCAACTGATTACTATTTTTATACTATAGCCTATAAGTTCTATAAATTGTAAGATCTTATTATAAGTAACCTAATGATCTCAAAAATGCTGTTTGTCTTCTTGTATTTGACGTATCCAATTACATTGTAAAATGTCTTAAAGGAAATAAATAATATTGTCTATTGTCTATTGTCTATTGTCTTCTTTGACAGATTTTTGATGGTTGGATTGATACTTTAAATATTTTCCTGTGTGTGTTATCTTTCGAAAAAACAGTTGTCTTAAGGACATCTCTATCTCTTAATACACACACATCCAAAAAGGGAAGCTTGTTTTGGACTTCCACTTCCATTGTGGGGCGGATGGAATTTGTAATTTTCTTCAATGTTCCCGAATCCAAAAGTCGTAACAATGCTGATCGCAAAAATCAAGACAGAATTAATATTGTCTCTGTTTCGTCTGCAGCGAACCTGTCGGAAAATGACTTAAAAACTTTCTATCGTTTGGGTAAAAACAACAAAAGGCCATTTAAGGTAGTCCTTGTTAATAAAGAGCTTGCCGCAAAGATTTTGAAATAATTAGATATGAAAGTGCTTTCTGACGTCGATGCGTCTCTGGCTGAATTGTCATTAACACGTGACAGGACTCCCAATGAAATAAAGCACCTTAAAGATCTACGAACTGAACTTGCTCATAGGACTCAAAATGGTGAAAAGGACCTCACGATCAAATATGTCAACGGTGTACCCAAGATCATTAATACAAAAAACTAGTTAGGTTCAACGGACAACCAGATATTAGTCTATATTACCAAAATGTTAATGGTCTAAAATCAAAACTTACTGATCTCAAATGCGCATTAGCTTCTTGTCGTCACGAATTAATTTTTCTTACTGAAACAAACTTATCCCCAGATATCTTGGACTCTGAATTGGTCTTTATAAACCACCTTGTATTCAGGAAGGATACAGACTCAAACACTAGTGTCAAAGAAAGCGGTGGTGGTGTGCTCATTGCTGTTGACAATCTCATTCCATCCGTAGTGTTACCTTTAACTAAGTCTAACCTTGAAGTTCTATTCGTCAAACTGGATCTCCCCTATAACATAAAGCTGCTACTCGGTTGTATTTACATTCCCCCTAACATGCCTACTGACATTTATCGCGATTTATGTGCGGCCTTTGAAGAAGTGGCTGGTTTTGGTGAACCCGATCAGCAGATCTTACTTGCTGGAGATTTAAATCTTCCGAATACCGATTGGGACAACACCAGTCTTGATTCTACCAATGCTTCTGCGCAGACCATTCTTCAGTTGGCTAATTATTTCAATCTAACTCAGCAAAATACTATCCGCAATTACCGGGGAGTGCTACTAGACCTCTTTTTCTCTACAATGGACTTATTGGTCAACCAAGGAGTTTTACCACTGGTGTTTGCTGATGCCCATCATCCACCTCTCATGACCGATGTTCCTCTGATGAAGCCTAAACCTTTTACCTCCTATGTTCCTTCGCCTGACTTTCGTAGATGTAAGTTGGATGGCGTTTTGGAGGATCTGTCACGAACATCTCTTCTTCCTGCATTCACATTCGATATCAACATGTTGTTTGAGTTTTTTACCCACCAGCTCAAGATAATCGTATTTCGCCATACTCCCATGAAGAAACCCCACTCCTCGGTATTTCCTTGTTGGTTTACTAAGGAGCTCAAGGATCTTGTAATAAGGAAAAATATATTGCATAAAGAGTACAAACGGACTCATAAATTGGCGGTCTATTTCGAATTTTTCCAGAGTTAGAAGATTGTGCCGTGATATTTCAAAGCAGTGTTACATGGACTATGTTCGACACGTTGAGAATGTCATCCCAAATAACCCGAAAGTTTTCTGGAGTTATACGAGGAATTTAGGAAGACAGGAACCTCTGCCATCCAAACTTATTCTTGATGATGTATCTTCATCTAACCCTGACCAAATGTCATGTTTGCAACCTTTTTTTCCTCAGTGTACTCTCCTACATCATGCCTGGCTGTGAACTATGAATTACCTTCGTATTCATCGATAACTAGTTTCTCCTTCTCCTACGATGAAGTCAAGAAAGAACTCGTTTCCTTGGACACTAATAAGGGATGCGGACCTGATTTGATTCCTCCTAATGTTTTGCGTCATTGCTGTCAGCTGGTAGCTGGCCCCATTCTCACTCTGTTCAATTTATCAATAAAAACTGGAGTCTACCCGCGAGTTCTTAAGCAAGGATATGTTATTCCTATTCATAAGAGCGGCTCCAAGGAAGATGTTAAAAACTACCGTCTCATCACCATTCAGCCTGTATTAGCTAAACTGTTCGAAAGATTAGTTCTCAAGAGAGTTGCCCCGTTTTTTAAAAGTATCATTGTCCCCAACCAGCACGGGTTTATCCCTCACAAATCAACAGAGACTAACCTTCTGACATTCTAAAATCATGTTGCATCGTCATTTGACGATGGAAGGCAACTTGACGTCATCTATCTGGATTTTTCCAAAGCCTTCGACAAGGTTAGTCATACAGATCTCATAGCTAAACTCAAAGCCCTAGGAGTTACTGGGTATCTACTCAGTTGGTTGTCTAGTTACCTGGATGATCGTCAGCTCCAGGTCAGATTCTCTAACTGCCTTTCCTCTGAGTTTTCTGCCACGTCGGGAGTTCCTCAAGGATCTCACCTTGGGCCGATCCTCTTTATTGTTTTCATCAACGACATCAGCGCTCTACTTAGTAACCCGACCATTATCGGACATGTTTATTTTGTACTTGGAGTGCAACCCCCTCGACTAGAGTCCATTGTCATTGGAATGGTGTCGTAAAGCGCTCTACTTAGTAACCCGACCATTATCGGACGTGTTCAGTTTGTACTTGGAGTGCAACCCCACCGTCTAGAGTCCATTGTTATTGGAATTGTGTCGTAAAGCGCTCTACTTAGTAACCCGACCATTATCGGACATGTTCAGTTTGTACTTGGAGTGCAACCCCATCGTCTAGAGTCCATTGTTATTGCAATGTTGTCATTTGGCGCCATTCCACTGTGCCAGGCCTTTTTCAATTAAGTGAGAACTTTTTACAGCAGATCAATTGAATATGTATATATATATGTATATATATTGTAGAAAATATGATTACCTTGAATTAGCTAAACTTTGCATACTATTAATTATTCAGTTTACAAAGTAAAGTTCTTTATGTTAATATAACATAATACAATATAACCTGTTAATATAACATGTATCATGAAACAAGGTTACAGAATTCATACAATTTTAAATTAAACAATCCAATAAATTTGCAAGTCTAATAATATTAGTAAAGCTGTAAAGACTTTATTTGTTGCGATTTATGCGTGAAATCAACTATTTAACTGATTGTACTGAAATTTAACATTGATATTCTTAGACTCCCTAGTATGAATATAGGCCTAATAAAATATCGAATATCCCTCCGAGATATGTTTTACTGGTCTAAACAGTAGCGAAATCTCACCTTGTTCTCTAAAGAGTCTGTGACACGTAATCAAGTGTTCTGTGTAATCCTTGTTAACATTGAATGACAGCAAAACCATATGTTTAAGTAATTTAACCATTATTTTTAATTTTTTTAAATACATATCATAGTAACAACACCTCTTATTTCAAACTTCAACCACTGCTAAACACAGAGTAATAGCCATATAAGACAATTTAAGTTTAAGTAAATATATACTCTTAAGTGTACATGACAAAGATACTATATAAATATTACTTTAAATTTAACGACTGCTATAAAACCCATTATAGTTGTCTTTTGCCAGAAGTAGGCTTCTCAGATCTGTGAATGTATATATACATAGATATACTGTATATTCGAGAAGCAGGAAAAAACCCTCATCCCGCATTCAGGCAAAGACAAAAATTCAACATCGGCGTCGGAGATTCAATTCACTTGAACCATACATATGCATGCCTACTTTTTGAGTGCCAAGCTGCGGTAATTGCTAGTAAGTTATATAGGTCTGAAGATGTTTTCGATTTGGTAATTTTTCAGAAATAACATTTTTTGAGTCTATTGCTTTTTAATTGAAATGAATAATGATTATTTAACAACAAAGGAGCATATAGCAAGCAAGTCGCATATATCATTAATTAAGTAGACGTTAGTTTATCCTGTCCTTACTAAAAATAGTAAGCCCCGAGCGGTGTAGACTCGTACGTAAATTATTTCAGTGTTTCAAAACTTCTTGTGGTACATCTCTGCATGACAAATCTGGATTATTACGTTCATAAGTTTATTTATATTAATCCTGAGGAAATACGAGACTCAATCAATCAATGCTGCGTTACGTTTTCTGTATTCATAGTCAAATTATTATATTTTCTTTCAATGTAATATTGGTATTCGTCAGTGACATTAGAAAATACACACCCCTTGTCTTTTTTATATTAAATGGTTAAAGACTCAAATAAACTTTAATCGCTCACTATTAAATTACTTAAATGTAAAATATTTGTTTAGAAATGTCATAGATCTTAATTTTGGGCTTATTTAATAAAACTAACCAATAATGCCTTAAAATTCTACTATATACAGATGTGTTTTATATCCGTTAAATTTATCATGATACATTGAAGTAATGCACACTTCTCATATATAAAGATTGATGGGAAATATTAAGTTTCAGACAATATCATTATTACACTTCAATAATAATTATTATGCATTTATTTTGACCATAATAATAATATTAAAGCACATATGAAGGCGTTGTATATTATGTATATTATTTATCAGGAATAAAATCCTAAATAAACCAATCTAGAGTGAGGTTAGGCCTCAAGAGGGTAGGGACGCTTCACCTCCAACAAGTTCCCCCTCCCCCCCCTGTGAAACTACGCAAAAGAAAATTGTCAGCCTCTTGAGTAATAGGTTTTAACAACGCTCAGACAAATTTCATAGTTACACATACACCATCAGAGAACCTATTCTGTTCTATGTTACCTCTATGAATAAAAGTTTCACATGTTGAAACCTCTTATACTCAGTTTCTTTACGGATTATACTGACAATGAGAATTGAGAATTCTTCAGCCTCTCAAGATAGATTTTTCTGACGCTCAGTCAAAAAATAATATCCCATTCAAGCTTCTCCCGCTCTTTTCAAACGAACCGAAGATAAAATTACGAATTTTGCGTCCATTTATGTTATGTTCAGTATCCTAATTAATGAATAGCCCTAAAAATAATGTATAGCTTCCGCTTTTAAACAAAAGGACAATTAAAAGACAATAGGTATTATACCTCAGAAGCACGTATTACTTGCAGCATGTTTATCTTTGGCTGATGGTATAGTAATAATTGGTATAGTAACGACAAAAAAGCATTAAATAACGTGTGTAATAATAACTCGGTTGTAAACTTAGAAAAGTGAGTTCCCATAGCTCTAATTAAACATTCAGCAAGAACGTTCTCGTTAATTACGATATAAATAATAAATTGTATGTATTCAGGCCTGCAACACATTTTTGCTTTCAGGTAAATTTTCTGCTCTTCAGATTATAACTAGTATGCTCGTTCTAGATTTAATATAAATTGAACCAATAAATATAAATGTACTTGCCTTTACCATTCTATCAATCCAAACTCACTCCATCACACCCCTCTCTCTTTCATACCACCACTTGTGCTCAAACGTGGATAAATATTTTTGAAGATCCAAATAATAATTATTCCACCAGGACATTTTTCGACTTTTTACAAAATATAAAAGATTTGTACTTATTAGCTTTATACTTATCAGAAGTATAAGCTCACCCGTTGTTTGTAAAATCATGATGTTAGTGACAAAGAACTCGCAATGAATATAATTATATAAAAAGGTTCTGTTTCAGAAATTTACATTCGAAATTTCTTATGTTTGCTATTATATGTTTGTTAAATATATATATATATATTTCTAAATATATATAATATATATAATGATATATATATATATATATATATATATATATATATATATATATATATATATATATATTGATGTATTTTAGTATATTTCACATTATGTTTATCCAGGTATAATTTAACAAAACAAAACAAAATATCACAACAAACAAAACGATAAAAACAAATTAATTAATTAATGAACATAATTTTTTTAATGTAAAACATATGATCAAATTGTGGTTAGGTTAAGTTGTGACTTTCACAGATGATCTAAATTTATTATTAAAAATTCGATTCGTAAGGAAATTTTGATTTTGTAACAATATGACATTGTTCTAAATTTCTTAAATCTGTTGTATTCAAATTATTGTCCATTGTTAGTATTGATTTTACTTCATACAGCTTTTTAAAAATTCTTCGTGTAATCAATGAATAATCGTTTTGTTTTATAATTTTGCTTGAAATCCTAACAGTGACCTGTCATTCATATTCATAGATTAATTGTTTTAGAGATAATATCGTGCATATTTATATGGGATTTAATATACTAGGTTTTTTGTATCATCACATGTCAAATCGCCAATAATTTTGTAAACGTTTTTATTTGAACTGACTTAAATTCTGATGACTCTTCTATTTGATTACCATGAATCTTGATTTATTACATGCATATGCTAAGTTAAATTTAGTTTCCAAATCAGAATCGGCTGGTAATTTCGGTTTCGACATAATGTAAGATATTAGGTATTTTAAAAACAATACGTGGATTATTCTTCAGAAATGTGTCTGTAATTGAAGAATTTTGTAAGCTATTTTAAATATGTTGTTGATTTAGTAAAGACCAGGATGATGTCGTGTAAGTAAATTTGGATCATTATAATCTTAGTTTTGACATAATTATTATTAAGGTTCCTTTGATTGAGCTGTATCTTTTCGTTTAATAGCTTTTAAAAATATTTCCGTTTTAAAAACGCATCATATATAACACTAAAGTAGTTTTTGAGATCTTTGACATATATACATAATCTGTTTCCGAGTAATGTGTAACACAGAAATATTGCGTTATACTTTAAACGCATAACCACGCATCAAACATGTTCCTGGCACACTAAGCCTCATTCGGCTTATTTTTTATACCTGTATGCCACAGAAAGCTACTCTGAAACTGAAACTCTGACTTGTTCATTCTTGTCGTCATATTATACTTAAACCCCAAGCACGCAACCAACAATTCTCTGGCACACTAAGCCTCATTCGGCTTATTTTTTATACCTGTATGCCACAGAAAGCTACTCTGAAACTGAAACTCTGACTTGTTCATTCTTGTCGTCATATTATACTTAAACCCCAAGCACGCAACCAACAATTCTCTGGCACACTAAGCCTCATTCGGCTTATTTCTTATACCTGTATGCCACAGAAAGCTACTCTGAAACTGAAACTCTGACTTGTTCATTCTTGTCGTCATATTATACTTAAACCCCAAGCACGCAACCAACAATTCTCTGGCACACTAAGCCACAGTCGTTTCGTGTATGTAACTGACAGTTATCGCTGACAGTTTGTATTCTACTTCAACACTTGTGCGGCTCCAGCCACTATTTAACATCTCATTTAACATTGGCGCTGGTGTAATTATTTCCAAATTTCAATTTGGTCAGATATGTGATACGGTACGTAAATGGTTTGTCGTATCGAACATAACTCATAGTTATAGCAATATAAATTACTGCTTTCATAGAATGATTTTGCAAACTAAGCCAATTTTCTAATTTCCATATTCAAAATAATTAGCCGCTAACAGGTGTTCAGATACCCGGAAAATATAAAGCAACCAAAAACCATAACACTCCACTTAAACACAATATTTGACAAGACCATTATGGAGTGACTAGGGTACCATATATTCTTCTTGCTATGAAGTTTTTTTTGGATCATTACATATTATTCTTCAGAGTTGATCTTTATGTTTCTTTTTATTTTACCATACAGTATACATGTGTATAAGTACTCTAGTGCATACTTTATTAGTATATGTAGTTTCAACATTAGGAATATTATACAGAATATTACTTATATAGAAAACTGGCAGGGAAAAACAGATGTCTGCAACGGTACAAAAGAAATTAAGTCTATGTAAACAAATGAAATGGAAGAATAATACAAAGTAAAGAAACAGTTAAGCGCCAAATGGGGTTCTTGCTTCAGCAGATCGGTTTTCTGTCTTGAGGCTACATTATTCACTACCAACTACTGTATTGTTTAACAACTACACATTTCGAACACATTGCATTCAAATCGAACCAGATATCGTTTATTTGATAGATTATAACACTTGTGACATTGGTAACAGCTGTTTTACATTTTTTTTAATTTAAAAGGAGAAGCCGATCTCTTTTTATGCCTTATTCTGCCCGTTCTCATGAGCCACTGGCCAGTGCGAGGATTTTATCAAACAGAATAAGGGGGAGAGTCGATACAGTACAAGGTCGATGGTACGGACAAAAAGTGCAACGGTCACAGACAGGATTCGAACCTGTGCTATCTCTAACTCAGACTCAAAGTCCAACGTCTTGGACCACTCGGCTATCGGCACTCCCAATATAACCTAATAACTAAGAGATTAGCTCCTGCTTTTAGGTGTTTATTGAAATGTACTTTCGACATAAGCGTAAATGTGCGTGAGAAGAATATTATTTAATTACACTATTAGTGTTATATGCTGCAGAAAAATTTAAAACAATGACGGATGAATGAATGTAAGGTGAATGAATGAATAACATAATATTGAGTACAACGATAATCCTTACTACCAGCTAACTGTCAGCTAATGTGCCAAGAAATTCCGGAAATCCGTTGATAATATATGAGGTAATTTATTATCTATTAATTAATTATTATTCTCTCGTGTTTGCTCCAAAAACTGATTTTTATGGATAGCTGAATAAAGTTTCTAATTATAATATTAGATAATTATTTTTAAATATCTTAGTTTAGTAGTTACTGTATTTTAATTTAATTACGTAATTAATTATTCTTGTAAGTTTTATAAAATATGCCATTAATTTTTAAGCTTAGATAAATACATACAAATCTTAGGGTTTCCTATCCCTACACATTCTCAGACCCTGAACTTAGGCTATCATAAAATGTTTATTAACAAGCACACTATGAAACACATAACACACGCACTCTTGTGCACGACTTGAGAACAAGAACCACAATCGTTTATATGTTTAGAGCAAATGGCAAAGAGTTTGCTGTTGTTATCCATACGGTTAACCTTTCATCGTTATTTAGTTTCAAAGTTAAAGATTTACCAATAGGCTACTAATAATTATTTGTAAATTCTACACAAGGAGAGTTTAGGAAGTTTATATCAACTTATTTTTCCTTTAACCTTCAAAAATTTGCAGAATCGGCAAGCTAAACTTTGAGTTTACATTGTTTTAATGGATATCGTTTGAATGCACATGTAGAATAAGTTAAGATTCTCTATTTCCAAAACTCCGATGATTTTGACTGAACTCCAAAATTATATTGCTTACAAAGAGATTTCAGCATAAATATTTATTGCGTTGTTAACTAACGTTAACATCATTTGGATTGATACGGTCAGTAAACCCACCCACGAGGGACAGTAGTCAACTATATCTTCTACAAACTGATTAACATAGTCATCTCTGATCAGCATAGTCTAAAAGTCATCTGCAAACTGTGTTAACCTAGTCCAGTTCAATTATACAAGTTGTAAATGTTTTGAAAGTGCTAATAAAAGAAACTATGCTTACATGTCATACACCTATATTATTTATTTCGGGGAACTATCTTCAGCAGTTGTTTGGATTAAGTTTAATAGATAATTAAACAATCATGATTTACTGGAAACTAATATTTTTGCTGACCTTAATTAGAATGTTAGTGTTTTCTGAAATCTGCCCATATATATATATATGTGTGTGTGTGTGTGTGCTTGTCAACTTCCTCTTCAAAAAGATATTATATTTCTGAGAATGTCTATGTCTATAATACTCATATAACAATTAAATATGTTCATAAATATTTCGGTATTTGAAGCAAATTTTAGTTATGTATATTGTACAAATTAATCTTGTTTGGGTATCTGAGTGTTTTCATTTAGTAAGTTGATCCCAGTGCTGGATAAACGTTTTGTTATTATAATTCAATTAATACTAAAATATTAATAGTGAATTGAAATATTCGTTTGGAATTTCAGTGGTGTTTGGTGTTGTAATGAAACAACTATAATTTTAAAGTTCGTTGTGTATATTAATAAAATACAACATAGTACAGTTTTAAGTTTAAAAATCTACAGTAAAAGTAATATGAAATGTAAGAAGCTAAATAAAATCTGATTAAAATAGATTTAATGAAAAATGATAGTTAAAATCGACGAGTTACAAAAGTATATAATTATATTATATATAATTATAATTATATATCTTTGAAATATATGAAAATGAAAAAATGCCTATTGTTACATACAGATGAATCTAATTAACATCACTCATGTAAAGTGTGCAAAATTTGGTTATTTTGTATACCCTTGGTAAAATACTCCTTATGGTAATTGCAATCACTTACATCAGAGAGCAATAACTGTTTCTGATAAATATGTCCTACACTTGCCATTCGTGGTCATTAATCAATCCTGGACCAACCCTGCCAGAATAAAATCTGTGATTCGAAGCTAGCAAACGTCGTGGTTCTCAATTCTCTACTTTCTCAAGAGAATTGTGTTTTCTAAATCTGCAGTTCCAATCCAGTCAGTTACTTAAGTATAATTATGTCTTCGTCGGTACCGAAGTCATCAAAATGTGCAGTGGTGAACTTTTAAAGCTCTATAAATTCAAGGTTTTAAACTATACTATATACAACACAATCCTTAATATAGTTACAAGTTTAAAAACTCGTAAATTTGGATATTTGTCTGTTATTATCTTTGTTTCTTTAACTACAATATTTCCATATTTGTTGGAATCGTACATTTTCTAACGTTATATTAGGTCATAATTCTGGAATTTTGGGTTAAACACAACTAATTTGTAGTACACATATTCTAAACTTTAATTCGTGGCCTTTTTCTTAGTAAGTTAAGGTAACATTAATCGATGCCATCTAGTGATATAACTAAAATAAGAGTAAATAGCTACATAATTAATCATTTTGTATTTCCCAAATACATATTCAAACTATTGAATTTGTAGAATGATTTTGAAATAGAAGTAAAAATAATATCCCCGTATTACTTTCTTCATGTTGTTTCAGTCATTTTTAAGAATAAATCTATTTACTTTGAATCAATACACTAAACCAATTCACTGAATACCAAATAATGTATGAGATATAAAATAAAATTGAAATTTGGGTACCAGTAAAGTTGACCTGTTACTTTTTTAGCTGATGAAATGAAGCGCTTCTTTGAGACCCGCCACTCTGCTCTGCTCTGCACAGTAACAAACATCGGTCGCACACGAAAGCCAGCTTTGAAAAATATAAAACAAAAAAGAACGGTGTTATAAAGGTTTGTTTCGAATTTAATAACTCTGAAATTGTGTTTTATGAATGTTTTTCAACCGTGAAATTATTGAATTCTCATTTGGATTAGTGAATTAGTAACAGTGATAGCTTTAGTGATTAAATGTAGGGAAATAGTGGTGGTGTTTTTTTGATTAATCAACTCTCACAGGTAAACTAAAGAGGTTTAAAAATGCTGTTGTAATCTACTTTCAGTATAAGCTATTTCAACTACCTGTGGTCTGTTCACGAATAATACACATGTGTACATGTGTATCAATTTTCGCCTTTCAACCGAAAAGTTGAAAAATTAGATGTTCTTATAGGGGTTCTAACCCTATTTCAAACTCTATGAATATTTGACAGTGTTGTGAAAGATGTTTTATTTGTCTATTGTGAGCATAAGACACGTGTCTGTCTACCAAATTTAATCTTTTAGGACAGTGAGAAGTTAAAAAAACAAAACACACTTCTTCGAGAGGTTTCAACGTCTGCTTGGTCTATAAGAAAAATCCCTTTGTCAATGGCACAATTTACTACATGAGATACACGTTTCAAAATTTCTAAGATATCGGGTAGTTCGAAAACCAACAATGAGTGTATGTAAATAACGAATCCATCATCAAGACGTAAACTTTAAACTAAATAAACTAATAAAAATACTTTTTTATTTTAGAAATAAGTTGGTCCTTACAAGTGGTTGATTCTTACTTTTAACTTCACAATTAAAAATATAACAAAAATTATATTAGAGATATATTTAGCCATACTAAAACTAAAAAAGTCCCTAAGCTTTTCACTTTGTCAAATTAAGGCAAAAATATCCCATTAACTTTAATTATTTAAAGAGTTTATCAAACGATAGTGTCAAATTTCTTTCATCCAAAAATCACCTGATAAAAGAAGTTATATTAAAAACTATTATCAAAATTAAATCTGAACCGTATAATATATTGAAGAACCTTTGGTACTGTTCAAAGTGACGATTTTACTTTGCACGCCAGGATTCTACGAAATTCCAAGTAGTTGTAACTCAGTCTACATGGGGAATTCAAAACAAGCATTATTTGCATGATTTAACAAACACATCACACTCAACATCAAGATTTGAAAATATGCCATTACGGTATAAAAACACCAAACACGCAATAAAATTTAAAACAAAAAAGAGTACAAATATTTGTATTTACTCCTATTTCACTTTACTAATGATTTAATTATAAAGTGATTCTCCCCAAGGCTGTTGAAACGTCTCATGACATTCACGTTACAATACAGATGTTACCGTTTAGTATTCATCCCTAGACGCCTACTCTGATTGCTTGCAAGCACACAAGCACTCCTGCTCAGCCACATCATGCCCCTTGAACCTTAATGCTACACTTAGAAATTGTCATATTATCTTTGCATTACAACAGACTACACTGCGTTATTATAATAGTTTATTTTCATACAGTTGTATCTCATTAATGTAATTAATTAGTATATTTTAACCCAATAACTATTTGCAAGGTTCTACTATTTTTCCCAATAATGTGGAACACAACACAGAAGGCTTTATATGGATTTTCAATGTTTTATAAGCCAATAAAATGGCAAAATATAATTCATTGTATTCATATTCCACATAACCTTTTGGTTTTAATAAGCAGGAAATGAGTGAACAAACTATTTATAAAATATATATATATATACGTACAATAAAATAGGCTATTTAAGTTTTATACATGTTACTGTCAGTTTCATAAATGCTTTATGTTGGAATTTGAAATAATATATGTAATTAGAAATCTTAAAGTAAATTCCAGAAGATTCCAAATGTTATTCCAGAAACCATAAATTGGAACAGTTCGGTATTTCTTAAGACGTGTAGGAAATTTCCAAATCCTCTTGATGTATCAAGGATCACGAAATCGTAGTATTGAGACATTACATAGACTGCATATGAAGCTGCTTGCTGAGTCTTTCATATAAGGATCTTCAATTTTAAATTTTAATCGAAAGGTTCAGTTATTTGAAGACACTTTGGTCAGTACGGCTATTTACAGAAACACCTACTAGGCAAATTCAACTATGCATAGTTTTAAAATGTTATTAAATGTGTTATTGGTAATTTGGTCTATATTTATAATTTTTGTCTTTGGTTCGGCTTCAGATAATGATGTTGAAGCTAATCCTACCAACTCACGGTACAGGTGACCGCGTAATATTTGCAATTAATTTTCATCTATAGACTGAAAATATAATTTTTGATCATTATGCTCTGCACATTAATGTAAAATTATTTCAAGTATTCAATTGTATAATCTACTGGACCTGTTGTGAGCCGGAAAACTGAAATGTTAGTTATTGAATAAAACACACACTTTATTCAGTTTATCATATGAAGTGAGAGAGAAATTTAGTCCAGTGTTTGTGAAGCTGTAAGTAAATCTTTAACTCACCAATATGCTACTGAACGTATCTAACTAACTATAGTGTAATGATTAATCTTAGTTTATTATTAATAAAATATTTCGTAAGTAATTGGACTGTAATCTGTGACAGAATATCGTGATTGGTAATTGTTTGAGGTTACTACACTGACTGGAACGGGTGTATTATATATATATATATATATATATATATATATATATATATATATATATAATATATATATATACATATATAAATTATATATTTATATATAACGTGAAATTATTGTGGACCAGGTTTTTGTGGCTAATACCCCACGGCCCGACTTGCCAACACGCGCCTCTGTGACGAGCTGCAGCGTTCAATGTGATCTCCCGCTTGACTGCAGGGATCAGCGATGTGCTGAGACTAGGGACCTCGTCGACCGCCTTAAGACAACAATTGAGGTACTGGAGGCTGAGCTCCAGAGCCTGAGGGCTCCGCGATGTGGGAGTGGAGAAGGGGAAGGTTCATCGGAATGGACAGTGCAAACAAAAACTCGCCACCCTATTAGCACAAAGAATAGGTATGAAATATTAACCACCGAAGAAACAGATTCCCCCAAACTTCCAAATGGGCAAAATAAGACACGACCCAAAAGGAAGAAGAAACGTCGTTCAAGGGGAGCCATCAAAGCCATCAAATCTTATCAGCCAGTTAATGAAACGTCTCTCTTGTTTTCCTCCATCCACATAGAAGGAGACAGCCACGGACGAGGCTTGGCGGCTTTGGTGCGGCGAATGGTGAATCGGAGGACCGCCGTGAGTGGGGTCTGCAAGCCGGGGGCTACTCTCTTGGACGCGACATCCGACAGTCTGCCACCAGTTGGGAGTTGCTGTGCCATTATTGCCGGCACTAATGATGTCGCCACCGGTCAGCAGAATAATATATACAAACACCTGGAGCGCCGCATCGCTAGTAAGTTGAGGACTGCCAGAGTTGTCGTCGCTACTCTGCCCCATCGACACGTCCTGCCTGCAAACCACCCTATCAATCTGGAGACCGCACGAGTGAACGCGTACATTGAGGAACTGTGCGTGAGGCATCGTGGGACTGAAGTACTTGACTTCAACCTTATCCAGCGTAAGGCGTTCACACCCCACGGGATGCACCTGCAGCCGCAGCACAAATATCTACTGGCCGAGCTCCTGTTGGATTGTGTTAAGAAGCTGGACATCGTTTCCGCCGCCCCAGAGGTCCCGTCGCCGGCTGCTACCTGCGGGCTGCCATCGGTGACGCCGGCTGCTGCTTCTACGTCGCCGCCTCCAGCTTTGGTCCACACTCTGCCCTTCGACACCTATGCTGAGGCTGTAAAGAGTCAACACACATCCAACCACAATGCACCTGCACAAAAAAACTGTATATTCGCAGACAATGTAAAAGCAGGCTAGTATCACCAGAACTAGAGCGTCAAAATTTTCGCCAAACTTGTCAAAAAACAACCAAAAATCAAATCAACAAAATTCAAAATTCAACCAAAATGTTTTCTGTTGTGCATCAAAACTCACAGTCTGTCACAAATAAAGTAGACGAATTGTCTCTAATGGCAGGCGAGCTTCACCCTGATGTTCCCGTAATCTCCGAACACGGTTTCAAATCTGAAACTGTCCAACAGTTCAGGATTGAGGACTATGTATTGGCAACATCTTTCGATCGATCGCATTTTAAAGGGGGAGGTGTGGCAATTTTTGTAAAATCTGGTCTGGAATTCCTGCCATTCAAGGTCAATCACACTTGTGATCTAGATTTTGAAGTGGTCGGGATAAAAATGAATATCAATTCCAAAGACAAAATCAACATAATTGGCATTTACCTATCTCCAAATGGGTGCAGCAACACATTCTTTGAACATTTTGAAAATCTTTTAAAATTACTCGATTTAAAGTTGTCCAAGTTCATCATAACTGGCGACTTCAATATTGACGCCTTAGACCACACCGATCCCCTGACCCAGCGGCTACGGGACATTCTTAATTCTTTCGGGCTGATTTGGTCGATAAACACTCCAACACGAGTAACCGCCACATCGAGTAAAGCCATCGACAACGTAATCACAAACATCCCAAACGCCTCGGTCACTGTAATCAACGCGGCCATCTCTGATCACTTCGCTCAGGAGACCATTATTAGTCATTGTTCGTCTCGGACTCAAATTCCTCCATCCAAATTCAAAAGCGACTTGAGGTCTGAAAACATTGCGCTTTTCAACTCGTCCTTAGCAAAAGAAACTTGGGCCTTTTTAAATCATTCTGACAGCGTAGAAACAGCTTTTTCGGCATTCCACGACCGCTTAGTTTTTAACTTGAATACAACTTGCCCTTTTAAATATATCAAAGAAGTGAAAAAAAGAAAAACAAACTCTTGGATGACTCAAGAAATACTCCATTTGCGAGATTGTTTGAGGTTCTATCACTCGATTTACGTAAGCACAGACGACGAACAATTTAAAGCATTTTTTAGAAATTTTAAGAGCCAATATCGAAAAACTATAAAATCCGCAAAAACACGGGAAGTTGAAAACAAACTTAGCAATTGCGAAAACTTTTCCAAAACTGCTTGGAGCATTATCAAAAATGCAACGACCCAACCTACTGGTTCAAACGCTTTAAAAACACCAAAACTGAAAATCGAAAACGAACTCGTGACAGATTCATTAAAAGTAGCTAATGAGTTCAATTCTTTTTTTTCCTCCGTTGCTACGTTTGGCCCACCATTCAGAGGCTCCAACTGTGTTGAGGTGTCATCGATGGGACCGATCTCATCAATGGTGCTGTCTCCCGTGAGTGAGGAGGAGGTGTCCCGCGTGATACAGGGACTCAAACCAAAAAAATCTTGTGACATTAACGGCATGTCTGTGTGGCTGCTCAAACGTTGCTATAAGCATATTTTGACACCACTCACAAATTTGATCAACTTGTCTTTCGCTCAAGGCATCTTCCCTTCCCTTTTGAAATTAGCGAAAGTCACACCCATTTTCAAAAAAGATGATCCCTGCCTTGCGGAAAATTACCGCCCCATTTCAATCCTTCCGGTCATGAGCAAAATTTTTGAAGTGGTTTTTCTGAAGAGATTTGAGCTGTTCCTTGGCAGGTATCAAATTCTTTGTCATGAGCAGTTCGGCTTCAGAAAGAACAAATCCACTATCGATGCCGTCACAAATTTGATTGAAACAGTTGTCGATGGATTGGAGAAGCAAGAACATGTGCTAAGCATATTTCTCGACCTATCCAAAGCATTTGACTGTGTACATCATGATACATTGTTGTACCAGTTGAAGACGTGCGGGGTTCGAGGTCTGCCACATGAATGGCTCTCGTCTTACCTCAGGGATAGAAGCCAGTGTGTGCAGATTGCGAATTCCCTGTCAGAAAAAGTTAGAATGGCCTATGGAGTCCCACAGGGATCTATACTTGGACCAGTCTTGTTCCTTGTGTACGTCAACAGGCTGAACTCATCGCTCCTGAGAGGGAAAATGGTCCAGTATGCTGACGATACAACGCTTTGTATTAAAGCTCCAACAAAACATGAATTAGAAATAATTTCCTTTTTAGAACTGAATTCGTGCATTCAGTTTTTTTCTAAATTAAATCTGAGGACCAACAACTCCAATTCAAATGCACTAAATTTCTGTTTGCGGCAAAGAGAGATTGAGGATCGCGCTGCTGTGATGGCGGACGATGTCCTCATGGAGGAAACTGATTCCACCAAGTTCCTCGGAATGTACCTTGATCGAGGTCTGACTTGGGACGATCACATTGAAAGTACCTGCTCAAAGGTTTCTTCCGGCATTTATGCTCTACGGAACCTTTCAAAATTTTGCTCCCGGGATGTACTAAAAATGGCCTACTTCGGCCTTGTACACCCCCATCTAACGTACGGGTTGAAGCTATGGGGCAGCTGTTCTAAATACAAATTTGAGCGAGTATTTAGAAGTCAAAAGAAAGCTGTCCGCATCATTTCAAAATTGAAATCCCAAAATTCATGCAGAGATGCCTTTAGGGAGCTTGGATTGCTAACTTTGCCCTGTCTCTACATCCTCGATGTCGCCCTGTACTGCCGATTTAAGTGCGAGTTGGTCCGGGGCAGGGACGTCCATCAATACGGGACAAGAGGCAGGGACAACCTTCGGTTACATCCTCACAGAACAACCGCATTCAAACGTTTGCCATCCGAGGTTGGTGTTAAGCTGATCAACAAGCTCCCTGATGAAATCAAAAATTTGAATGAACCAACAAAATTTAAAGCTCGATTGAGACACTTTTTGGTGTCGAGGGTGTTTTACTCAGTGGAAGAGTTCATGATGAGCCGCTGGGATGAAATTTAAAGTAATTGGATCATCCTCTATTTCTGGTGGTAAAATTTAGAAGATTTTAAAACGTATGGCTGTAAGTATGAGTCTTAGGAATGAATGTGGACTGTATATGAACGGGTATGAATGAGTGCAATTTAAAATAGATGTACATATTTCACAATAATCTAATTTGACGATTGTATGCAATTTTTATAATTGTTGACACAATAAAAAGTATTATTATTATTATTGTAACAGTGACGAGACGAAATAATGGTTATAACTTAGTATAATTTATTGCCTAAAAAACCTTCTGTGAGTTGAAGTAAAAACTCCGGAAAATCACGTATCTTAGTCACGTTTGTGCAACTGTCTCCACAAACTGACCTCACACACAAGATATGTGATATCAGTCACAGCTCTGGCTCAAAAACATTGTTATAGTCCTTTTGACGTAAAATAAGAACTCTGTTGAACACGAATGTAGCTTAAGTTACGTTTTTACCACTGTCACCACGAACATCACTCTGACATAAGATATGTTATACCAGTCACAGCTCTGACACTGCAAACATTGTTATTGTTCTGTGACGTGAAGTAAGAACCTTGACGAACCCAAATGTATCCAAAAGTCACGTTTGAGCAACTGTTACTACAAAATCACCTCAAATATATAGGTATTTGACATCAGCCACAGCTCTCCCACTACAATCTGGTATTACTCACATGTTTTGACGTCAAAAGTTAAGTTTCACTTCACCTTCAATAATAACTGATTTGTTGAATAGCGTCGATGGTCTACTTAGTCAAAACTGTCAATTTCAATGTTTTTAAATCTGTAGAAACCTTGGAACTACACTTATAAATTAGTGAAAAAGATCAGAATTTGTTAAGCATTTGTAAAATAATTATTCAGATTTTTTTAATAATGAGCCTAATCTCCACGTATTAAGATTTTTATCAACGCTAGTTTATAATAGTGCTTGTTTTATCTCAAAATAAAATTATTTTGTGTTTCAAGTTGGTACAAATGTAATATTGAATATCAGAATGAATGTTTTGTTTCTGCTTTTGATACGTATTGTGTTGGTCTTGTTCTGGTTGTATTTGCTTATCGATTCCCTTGACACTAGTCTGGAAAAGATTTGCAAAGTTTAATTTTGCCATAATGATTATTCACAAACATTTTGAATATTGATGGCTTCACTACTATAATACAAAAAATATAGACGACTAAATCATTCCGGGCAGTAACTTTAACTTGCATATGCAATTATTCAAGTTTACCCAAATAGGTTTATGTTTGACACATAATTTATGAATTATCAATCAATAAATCAGCATTTCTTAAAAGCTAAATTATACTAATTCTATAATAACTAAAAATACAATCAAATATTAAATAAGAAAAACAGTTATTCCACAATTTAACACAAAATCTAAGTTTTAATCAAGTTACAAAATAAGAATTAAAACTGCATGAAAGTTAAAAATTCATAACCAGTGGTATTTTTGGTCTAGAAGTTGATGCTTTAGAGATAACGGAATTGTTTCAACGAGATATTTTGAATTTGTTGGGAGGCTATTATTCATTATTGATGCCGCATAAGTCCCTCTTTTTTAATGACTAAGTCGGTGGACTAGATAGTGAAGTGTGTCATGTCTCATCCAGTACTTATGTTGTTCTTGGTTTCAGTTAAACTTTTCTAGGTTACATAAGAAATAATTTGACAAATAAACATTGTTTTAAAGATAGAGATTAATAGATAGTAATTAAACACATTTATACATATTATTTAGTAAATAAAACTATTGCATTATATGGAACATAAGTAAAGAGTAAAACTATACTATAGTATGTGTGACTATCACAAGTCAAAAAGTGCTGCAAGTTATAAAATTAAAGATAAATATAGAATGAAGATGTACAAATATACAATCAGTTTCCTGAAACTAGTGATACATGCTCCAGTTGACACTACTGTCTACTAAGAATCCCAAACATTTTCAGGAGTCCCAAGCAAGTTAAAGGTGTAAGCTAATATTTGGTCTAGCTGTGAAATTTACGAGCTGACTGGTTTTTTAAACATCAGGCCATTTAACTGAAAACACACTAAAGCTATTGACGTGAGTTGAAGAAATAAAGACAGCGACAGAAGAACTTCAGAAAACGTGCTACGAAAAAACGTTACACAGTAAAAAGAAAGCTGGATGTGGTATAAATAATATGATCCTAATCTTCCTTTATCTTTTTTGAATTTCAAATTGACTCCTTCTCTCATCAAAGGGGGTGATGGGAATAACTAAATAGCTCTAAGTGGATGTCACAATATATGTCACCTCAAATTAAACTTCTATATGAGGCAAAAAAATACCACCAAGAAAAGTTATTTCTGCTCGCTGTGTCAAAAATGAGTGCCGATGGCCAAACAAAAATCGTCGGACGTTATGTTGGATGGAAACTTAGTCAAGTAATGACATGTCACACGATAGGGTTGCATTAAAAATGTGACGAGATGCTCCTGTTTGGGATGAATGTCTCCACATTTTTCTCTTATAAAGCAAAATTGCAGAGTATAAAATTTATATTTCAGGTCATTTAATATCGAGATACGGACACCAAACAGAATAGACATTTTGTTATTCCTCCGGAAGACAAAAGATAAACTGTATCAGCCTAATGAGCTTCAATAACGCTCAGCCAAATCCCATGGTTGGACACTTATTATCCCAGAACTCATGCTATACAGATAATATAGAAATGAAGTTTCATGCAAAATTAAAAATCTGCTGATTAAATCTCTCTAAAGATACTCGTATCTTTATAAATGGTAAATTTACATTTTGTCATCAAAAGCAGTCATTAAAATATAAATTTCTTTAAATATCGTCCACAAAAAAATGTGTTGAGTATGTATAATTATATTTATGGCTGTATTCTAAATTCAGAGAAAAAACCCGATAAAAAAGACATTGTCTTTGTTTGCATGGCAAACGATTATTAAACCTTATATTAAAGTAAAGAAACACTATTTTGTATAAAAATAAAAGCTTACAATATTTAAATATAGTTTACACTTAAAAAAATAAAAATAATATATTACCTACCATTATATTATTGCGTGCCCGATGTTTCCGGAACTGCTCCTAATATCAGGTAGTTACTCAATTTTATTGATAGAGTAAGCAATATTGCTTTTTACTAATGTGTTTAACTATTCAATAAATCATGTGAGAATGAAGTGATAACGGTCAGAAAACAGGTTATATACGTGTAGGTTCAGTATGATGTTATCTTGGCTGTTTCTGGAATTGATTCTAATATCAGATTGTTTAATTTTACAAACCGTTTGCGATGTAGGTTACTCTGTTTTATGATAAAGTAAGCAATCTTGCTTCCTACGAGCGTATGTTTAACTGTAATATTCACTGATATAACGTTTTGGGAACAGGTCATGACATATTCACTGTCCTCGGAACTGCTCGTAATATCTAGTTATTCATTAGTACAAAAGTTAAATATGCACGGTTTTATATTTGGAGTAAGCAATATTTTTTATGTGGTTTGCATGTAATGCGCTATTTAACTAACACTAAAACTATGAATGTTGACAAGTAATTTGGTTTTTGACATTAAGGTCCCTCTTGAGGTAAATTCATATTCTTTTCACAATTTAAAACTGCGTACGACTAGTTTAATTGGGTAAAAATTTTTATAAAACCTGTTAACTTTTTCAAACTAGATTTATTAATAAATCTAGTTTTGTAGTTTCTGTTTCAATGTGTCTAAATTTGGTAATCAACTGGACATATTTCTTGAAACAATAAATATAAAATATTCGCGCCAAAAAAAATGAAGTTTATGAATGCAATGTGACCAATTACAAGAATAAATTACAACTCCTAGTACCAAAGAAACATTGACGATAATGAACGGAGCAATATTGTACTGGTGTTTTTCTTTTAAAATATATAGGAGCTAGTTCATCAGCTAAGTTCCAATGTTAAAACGTGATATTATAGTTTAGATACAGTTATTTTTGTTTGTTCTCTTAGGACAAGAAGCTTATAAATTGCACTTAGTTCTGTAAGAACCTTAACGTTCCGGAGTGAGAGGATATTCAGGATAGGTCCAGTTAGGGAGTAGAGACCACCTCCTATCGAGATCCATAAGGAAGATTTAGGGCACTAATATCAAAATCATGTCCCTTGAAAGAAGTGGAGGTTAACTCTGAACCAGCCTCTCCAGTCAAAGCAAGCAGGGGGTGGCATACCCTTGTTGAGGCTAGCAAGAACCTCTGAGAACAAACACCACCAAACTCCAACAGTCATGTCCCGCAGAGGACTAGATCTATCGAATTGCCAGTGCACTCCAGAATGTCGACATTTGCGCCTATTGATGTGCCGCTCTTAGATACCGTTTAGGTTTGTTCTAATCATGATTCAACAACTTAAGTTTTCTATCTATAAGCTCGAAACAAGCTTGTAAAACTAATCAATTGCGACTATTGAGTTAAACTCCATTCTTCTTCCACCTAGCGCGAGCCGAAATCTGACCCTAATACAGAGAAACTCCTAAAATCCGGAGTCCATGTCTATCTAAAGAGATCCATAAAATGTCGTTCGCATTGTGAGCTTAACTCAATATTTGCATTGAATCAACCCTTCCCACCATAGCTGTGTTGTATGTAGAGGGCTAGGTTGCTCCGCTGAGTTTTGGATTTTTGTCTGAAACATTATAGTTCACTTAATTGTGCACCCTATGAGAAAATAATAGTAAAAATTATAAAATTATTAATCATAAATAAAATAATACAAATAGTAAATAGTTGCTGGGTAACCAGACTGAGCTCCTTTGTAGTCTAGGTGTATCTGATGATGCAAAGAGGTTCATTTTCAACGTCTTCGTAACCGTCTAATTATAGATATCTTTATACAGACGTGTAATCCAGATTTCAGGAGTAAATCTGTACCAGTATTAAATTTTAGGCATTACACAAAGTGAAAGGTGACTGGAGCTTAATTCAATATTCGCATTGAATCAAGCCTTCCCACAAAAGCTATGTTGTGTGTAATCTCTTTGCTTGGAATGAAAATGTAAAACTCGATATAAGCATGAAAATTAAATTCATTGCAGATCCTTCATTATACTTTGCATTAACTATGATGACTAGGCCTAGAAAAAAGTAAAGTAGCTTCCAATTTCGATTTTGTGAACATGTTTCTTAGAGCTTGAACATCTTATTAGAATTGGAATCGTCAGCTCACTATGTGTTATAGGTTTGTGCAAGTCACCAAGTTTCATATACCCCGTGTTCCACGAAGATGTATACATTTAGAGCTAGTTTGTACTAAAGTTTTTCAGATTTGTTGTTGGTTGTCGGCGGCCACCATTTTGTTCATATTGCAGATAGCAAGATATAAATTTTACGCTACACTTTTAATATACACTTACATAGCAGTATGTGAGTGAGTAACACAACTGAGAGTAGTCACAGTCAAGTTGATGTATCTAATCGGATACATACTATGTAAATCAGTTTACCAGTGATTGTAGTAGCTAATTTAAATACCTACTTTGTAATATGTAGCGAGTGAGTAACACAACTGAGAGTAGTCACAGGCAAGTTGATGTATCTAATCGGATACATACTATGTAAATCAGTTTACCAGTGATTGTAGTAGCTAATTTAAATATCTACTTTGTAATATGTAGTGAGTGAGTAACACAACTGAGAGTAGTCACAGTCAAGTTGATGTATCTAATCGGATACATACTATGTAAATCAGTTTACCAGTGATTGTAGTAGCTAATTTAAATATCTACTTTGTAATATGTAGTGAGTGAGTAACACAACTGAGAGTAGTCACAGTCAAGTTGATGTATCTAATCGGATACATACTATGTAAATCAGTTTACCAGTGATTGCAGTAGCTAATTTAAATATCTACTTTGTAATATGTAGTGAGTGAGTAACACAAGTGAGAGTAGTCACAGTCAAGTTGATGTATCTAATCGGGTACATACTATGTAAATCAGTTTACCAGTGATTGTAGTAGCTAATTTAAATATTTACTTTGTAATATGTAGTGAGTGAGTAACACAACTGAGAGTAGTCACAGTCAAGTTGATGTATCTAATCGGATACATACTATGTATAAATCAGTTTACCAGTGATTGCAGTAGCTAATTTAAATATCTACTTTGTAATATGTAGTGAGTGAGTAACACAACTGAGAGTAGTCACAGTCAAGTTGATGTATCTAATCGGATACATACTATGTAAATCAGTTTACCAGTGATTGTAGTAGCTAATTTAAATATCTACTTTGTAATATGTAGTGAGTGAGTAACACAACTGAGAGTAGTCACAGTCAAGTTGATGTATCTAATCGGATACATACTATGTAAATCAGTTTACCAGTGATTGTAGTAGCTAATTTAAATATCTACTTTGTAATATGTAGTGAGTGAGTAACACAACTGAGAGTAGTCACAGTCAAGTTGATGTATCTAATCGGATACATACTATGTAAATCAGTTTACCAGTGATTGTAGTAGCTAATTTAAATATCTACTTTGTAATATGTAGTGAGTGAGTAACACAACTGAGAGTAGTCACAGTCAAGTTGATGTATCTAATCGGATACATACTATGTAAATCAGTTTACAAGTGATTGTAGTAGATTAACTCTCTACTTGGCAATAGTGGATACACAACTGAGAGTAGTCACAATCAGGATGGTGTACCTAAGCGGATACTTCCTATTTAAAGGGTTAACCAGTTGCTGTGTTAGCTAGCAGTAAATGTGATGAGTGTGTCACACAACTGATTGTAGACGTAGTTAGTTTGATACATCTAATTGGATACATGCTATGTAAAGGGTTATATCGTTATATTGCAAGCTATTTTAACTCTTTACTCGGCAGTATATAAAAACTGTCACACAATTGAGATTATACAAAGTCAGGATGGTGTATCTAAATGGATAAATGTTTCTTAAAGTGTCATAATTTGATTTCGTAAATAACAATATTGAACGTACCATAGCAATTCTGTTGGTGTGCTAATGGAGCTTAGGTTGCGTTGAGCTGCCATTATCAAAGATTTAAAAAGCTTATACATCAATACTGATTTATGGCCATAATTATTCAAATCTTTTCCTCTCACCTATCATAGGTATGATATGAATAGTTTATTTACGACTGACCGACACACTTGGTAATAAACCACAATAAAATACAGTTTTAAAACCTACGACCTAATACGAGTAGAATCAGGCTAAACAAACGTACATTGTGATCTATTTTCTTGATTTGATCATATAAAATGAACCGACTGATATCTGATCAATACGGCGTACATTGACGAGGGCGATGAACACACAGTGAATAAAAAAGCACGGTTTAACACGACCTGCGGTCAAAGCGGCCACTCACCCCGTAGTGACGTCACACATATGAATGTGGCACTGGCCGCATTTCGGTGGTAGTTTCGCGTCGGATAAACCACCGCAAATGGTTATTTCTCGAACATTCAACCGCAACTGTCACCGAGAAACTATTGATTTGTTTGGATTTATGTGGTTACTGTTTACAAATCTACTGAAGTCTACCAGTCCTTAATTTGTTTGTACTTCTGTATTTATGTAATATCTGTAACATACTGGAAATACCTGACAAGGTTGGCATTTACAACTAGAATGCCAAATGAGTAATTGATTATAAATAAACACACCCCAAGAATATGTTCCCATTAATCTGGATTGGACAAAATAAATTATTTTCGTTCAAAGCAATATTTTATTATTCTGTAACATTATACCTGAATCTGGGGAGGGTGTGAGGGGAGGCCAGACCTTAATGCTTTAATTGCTATTTGATTTTAAATTGTACGCAATAGCTCATTGTAATTAGCAACAACTAAGTTTTTATCAGAAAATAAACTTGTTGGAGGAGTATTATTGTGTATTGGATTATTATTATGTTGTAAGTTTAAAAATTCTATTTCATAGTATTACGTTACTACCCCGTTAAACCCCAACGTTACTACTTAATTATTCATTCCAAACCAAAACATTTAAGAACAGCTGAAGAGACCTATATTATAACCTGAAGAGAGTTAAAAACCTGTAGATAAACCACAAATGAGGTTTTCAAAACCAGCAGTTCTCAATTTTAATTGCGGTGCAATGCATATGAAACACAAATAAGTCACAGTATACAAGCAATCAGAAAACAACCAAGATATATTAAGTATAACTAAAAAAATTTTAAACATATAAAAGAAATAACATTGAGTTATATCCACATATTAAACTAATTAAAATATAATTAGAATCGATTAAAAGGGTCACTTCTGTACAAGGGTCGTGGTCGGGTTCTTACCTTACAGAGCCTGCCGTATACCTAACGTTTTTATCTCATTACAAGTCACTGTAGAAGCGATAAGTTGGAGCTTGTAATAATCTTTATTGTTTTTAAAGTTACTTTTATACAAACTCTCTGTTAAGGGAAAAGTATAAATATACATGTTTTGGTAACTCCACGAGGTGTTTAAAGTGGTAAATGGAGCGCAACTTTGTATCCACGTCTACATGAAGGGTGGAGATAACTACGTAACTTCCTTACAGTTTGCACGAGTCATAGCTTCAGGAAGTGGAATATTAGTGATATTATTGTTTATACGTTATTGTACTCTAACGAATGTGACTCTCAACATCCCTCGAAACGAATATGAAATAATGTTTATTCGGGAAACTGTAACTAACAGCATTTAGAGAGACATTAATGACAAGTGACTAGTAGACATAGTAGCATCAACATCAATGCCTATTACGTACACGAAATAAATGAGTTATGTACCAAATTAAATTTAAAATTTTTGAAATAAATTTTATTTATTTAAGAAAGAAAAATAATAGACTTATACAACAACATTTATATTATCAATAAAATAAAATTGTTGGTTGTATGGCACGAAACTGTAAATAATTGCTGATTTTCAACTTAATAAAGTTAATTGGTTGACATTTAGCTAAATACTTCGTCTTCCAAGTTAGACATGTAAATAGTAACAAAGTTTTGACAAATATGAAAGTAAATTCTGTGCTCCTATTAGATTGTGTTTTAAGTAATATTTGTAGTTTTGATTAAAAACATGTTTTAGAGTAAACAGTTTAGCCTTTTTAACGTGATTAAAGAGACTAAACTGACATAAGACATGAGACTTTTAACTAATGTGTCCTTTAAGTAATAACTTAAGTACACATTTATTGTATGAGACATTTTACAAACGATTTATTAGAGCCTCATTAAAGTCAGGTGGAGTAACGTTGGATCTCTGTAAGGAGAATTTAACATAAACACTTTAATTATTGCTCTTTAAGTATTTAATTATTACTTCAAGTTAAATGACGGTTTACTTAATTTTTCAAGTGGTTTATAATATAATGTTTTAACTAGTAACATTAACTACTCGTATTGTGTCGTAAAAACCACTAAGAGTTGATAAAATGAGGTAGCAATTAATTAATGTATCATTCAAATATTTTATAATATTTAGTGACTTTATTTGTTACTGCGCTTTCGGAACTTATGTAACTTGGTATTTACACAATAAACGTGCTTGAATAGTTATTATAAAAGTTTAACAACTTTTCAATGAAAAGGTGGAAACTTTGTTATTTATCACTATCTTCTAACAAATATTCACTCCCAGAAAGATAGTTCAAATGCTCTGGACAGTTTGAAACTATGGCAAGTTTAAGTTCCCTTATTTGCAAAATAACTATAGTAACTACATGAAATAATACAAATTATATAAGACGGTTTGGTACAAGAACCAATAAACTTGAAGTATCCGTTGTCAGAGCACTGTCCAGGCAAGTCAACAAGGAAATCGCTCTTTTGAGGACAAAGGCTAATATTGGACATGTAAACCGTTCCCATGGAGATCCAGGAAGTGGGAAATTTTCATTATAACCCCTCACCCAGTATAATACTACCTTTTTAATTTCTATAAACTAGCAATTTTAGGAATGGATACAATATTTAGTCTACTTATAATGCACCCGACACACGTTATATTGTGTGCTTATGTGCTGAAATTATCACAGGATTGTCTAAACATAAAAACCTTGCTATGCGAAAAATGGAGAGCTTGAATTAAAATATTTTTACACAATTACTAATTAAAATATATTAATTTTATTTATTCTATGACAGTTAAATATGTGTTTTTCCATGGTAAATACAGCCACTTACTATGCCCTACATTCATATGAAATCCAATGATAATGTCATTATGTTTTAATATATAAATTTATTAATTAACATAAATCATTATGTTATCCTAGGAGTAAATTTACACGGCATTTGTGAGCACATCTTGCAATTAAACAATTACTGGTATTCCATTGTGGGGTTAAATCATTTAATTATTTCATAGTATCTACGTTATACAATACGAGGGAGATATCATATTCATCCGATAAACCAGCAACTAATTGCAGTAAATTTAATTAATCTCATTGACTAATGGCTGCAGCAATTTGATCGTTTCACAGTTCATCACAACATTTCTAGGAACTGTAATGTTACACGTAGTCGAAGGTAATTAGTAAAGTTAACTTGCATAAGTAACATATCTCGTAATAAATAGGAGTTCAATCTTTTTAGACCATTTGTGCAAAAACATCACTCGCTTGTATATTGTATTACATAATCAATAACTATTAACACAGTAAATTATTAGTAAGCCCAAATTAATCTTGAGAGGCTGAGCGTACTATTAGTGCTTTGCCTCGTGTCAGGATTGTTATACTGGGATCAATAAATACACCCTGATTTTTAATTAAGATGTGTAATCGCACAGAACTAAAATACGCATAAATAATGTAGATATTATAAGTAATAAATATATGTTTTTTCTATGAGTGAAATAACATTACTGAGCTTTGAATTATTCTAAATATTTTTTTTTCATATCATCATTAATTTTATCTCATAAGGAGTCAGTTATAGTGAAATGACCTTTGCTTTACCTCATAGAACACTTTCTGTTTGTTTGCCAATTTGTTTATTCTGTATATCTTAAAATGGATGCCTATAAGATCAGTGTGGTCATGATCAGAAAGAAATCGTGTCTTACAATGAAGCTAAGTGTACTGTACAATTTTTAATTCTGACGTAACCAGCATTAAAACAGTAATCACACGGGGAAACATCCAGCAGCGACACTTGTTCTTATTGTACAGTTTAGCATAATTAGAAAACAAATATGGGAGCCGGCATGTAAGAGTAATTTATAAAAGAAAAACTAATAGTTAAGTGATGACAAATCACAGACAGAGTATTCGAAGGATAGTTTGCAGTGTTATCCAGCTCATTGGTGCCCCTTGATAGTAGTAGCCTTGGGGCTAATTGCCTTTACACTTGCCAATGATAACTTTTATAAGAATGAACAACTGGTCAAATATTTAAAATCACCGATATCACCATTAATTCGGTTGTTCTATAAAAAGACCATGAAAATTTTTATTGAAAACAATAGTACCACGAGAAACAAGAAAACGGTAAAGAAACTTTTGTAAAACTTAGCAGCCCACCCTCATTCTAAAAATTGTTTAGTCTATTCTTTTCTAAAGATGTCAATAACTAAACTCCACCACTTTGCCAAAATATTTTTTCATCAAAGCCTCCAATGGCATTTAATACTAATCCTGTCTAAATTGAATCTACGTAATATTTATTTGAATTTCTGAGCTGAAGGTAAAAGAAAATTGCATTTGTTAAGGTTGATAATGTAGGTCTTACAAATCCTAATAATATTATGAATGCGAAAGTGACTTTGTTCGTTTGTTTTTCTTTTACACGTAAACTACTCAACTAACTGTACTAAAAATTTACATGGAAATTTTTATGGTCCCTGGGATAAATATATGCATATTATTATTTCAAAATTCCTTCCAGACTACGCCCCACTGGTCTTTATATGAGCGAAAAATGCCATAATGGTCTCTAAAGTTGTTTAATATTAATTGTATGAGCCTGTTTAATGTTATCAGCTGTTCTGTGTAAACATGGTTTATTATTTTCAATTTGTTTACGTTTATAGTGAGTTAAATGAACTGAACCGTGGACGACGGGTTTGGTTCTCCTCAGGGCAGCGTTTGAGAAAAATGTCCCAATGACTACTGGAGAGCAGAAGCATTAGTGTATGTTAACATACACTTTAGTGCTCAGGGAGAATGGTACGTTTACCTATACGAGAAGTATAGGTTATGAAGTTAAGTCGATAAAAAATAGATGAACAATAATGGAGATGTACGTGGTTGGCGGAGTTTGAGGATTTACGGCAAGTGCAGATGAGTGAAGAGTCTAGGGAAGGTCATCCAACAAATTCCCTGGGGCGTCACAGGTTACATTTTTAATAAGTAAAATGTCTAAAGAAAAACTTTAATTTTTAGTTTTAGATTCCAGGGATTAGTTAAGTATCTAATCCATCTTCTAAAATTTCCTGAAATATAAGAAACTCAGAATTTGATGCTAAAGATGCCCATTGAAGCAGGTGATAAGAAAAATGCTAGATGAAATTTCGCTCGGCTGTTCTTTTGAACTAATATACCATATCCAGTTCTAAATGTACAAAAATGTTAAAGAAACTTTACTATAAATTTAAAGATTGATAGAAATCCCATCTTATTTTTTTTTGACAGAACTAGACTTATCTGATCTGTGATAAATATTCGATTGGGAAAACAAAACAAAATCAACTATGGAACAAAACATACTAAGAACGAAGTGAATTTTAATGGCCATAATTATACATTTTTTGGCTTATTTTCTTGATCGTGGCAACAAGGCAAACTCAACATAGACGTAGGAAATATAATTCACTTGAACCCGAAGTGCTTGTGCAGGTGCAAAACATACTAAATTGCGTGCAACTGCTAGTAATTAAATTGTAGTCAGAAAATCTGCGAAATTTGGTAATACAAATTAAATAAATTTATATAAGAGTTCGAAAAGTCGAACTAAATATGTTAGATGAAACTAATAAACTTATTTAGTGATCTCGCGACTGAGTAAAATATTTATTTTAAATTGAAAAGCTCGATTAGAATCGGGTTGCAAACATTAGGTTAACCTAGTTGCAGGTCACCGATTCACTTAGTATAACCAGACACTTGATTTGCTTGAGCTGTTGAAATTTGGGATGCTGTAAAGAACTTATTTAATCAGGGTACTTGTAATATTGATGTTTGATGACAGGTAAAAGATTGGTAGTATTTATACAGTAACCTTGACCTGTTTTTCACATCTAGCGCCGACTTTCTGTATTTGCTGTACGATCGTCACAGGCGATTAATTCACTGAAACTGATTAGTAAGGAATATAAATTAAACTTTGTATAACAATATATTAAATCGTTAGATATGACATTGGAAAACTTAAGCCTTATGATATTGCATCAATGTAATCTATAAGTTACGCTATTATAATTATAATATAATCATAATTGCAAAAGCTCGGTAAACTAAAACTGAAATTAGATAAAGAACCAGAAATTGTTGTCTAACATAATCTAAAAAATCAAGTCAAAACTGATTTATTCTAAAAAGATCATGCACGGTATAATACACAGAATAATGAATGATATTCACCAATGAAGACTATAACATATTTGTGAGGGAAAAGAGTTGCTGAACTTAATATATTAATATTCCCTGTCATAAACTAAGCGTATTTATAATATTTACAGTGACACAAATTTAACTCAATTAATATTTATTCAATAACAACTTATCACCTTTTAATGAGTTAAAAATTAACCGTTTATATTTCATTAGAATAACAGAGGTAGTCCTAAGTTAGCTGTACTTAAACCGATCCTAACTAACGTAAACCACATGGTGTGACGTAACGTACTGTATAACCTAGCGTAGGTAATTGGATAGTCTCCTCAGTGTATCAGAATAGTTGTAAAAAAATAATTTAACATTTGGTCTCTACACACTTATTCGTAAAAATACCATACATATTCCAAAGCTTTTAGATATTCCATTATTTAAGTTAAAATTATACATGCGTCGAATGACCTCATAAATTTATTACATAAACTCTCAATTCCCCTCTTTTCTATCTAATCCTCTATATGACTCTCTTATATACAAGGTGATTAAAAATTAAGTTGCACCCCTTCTTAACTATTTTGATATTTTAGATGTATAAAATCTGATTGCGGCAATCTTATTATCTTCAAAGGGTTACACTATTAATGATAGTTTTCAAATTTTTGACCCTCAGGGGACAGGGACGCCAAAAATTAATACAAATTAAAATAAATGTAAGATCATACATTTCCTTAACAGTATAATGAAGATTCTTTCAATTTCCCTGGTGCCAGTGACATGTTTTTGTTTAGTGCTCTAAGTTATGTGTAATAACAAATGACACAAAATGTTTTATTTTCACCGGTCTGGACTTCAATGCTGTTGGTGTACCAACCAGAAATTACTGTGTTTTTGACGTGTAACGTATTGTGTTGTCAAATATAATTCTGTGTGTAGCAAGTTCATTTTCTCATTTTTTAGTTTAAAGTTTAGTTTTTGGACACTATGAGGAAGAGGGTAAATTGCAATCTTCGAAACGTAGTTTTATATTTTTGATTCATATAGCAAAACCAAATTTCCGAAGTTCTTTTAGTATAATGTTATATTTCCCTTAGCCTTCCCAAAAACTTTAGGCAAAATTCTCAATAGGACATTTTAATTGCACTGGGGTGGAATGAGCAAATAAGTTGATTCAAGTTAGAAATGGGTGACTACAATAAATCATTATTTTTTTAATACATAAATTAGTTTAATTCTCACATTAATAACAAATATGTAGAATCGCACTTTCATTAATCTGCCAGCATAAAAAGAGTTCGTGGGCTCAATGTTCCTAATAAGTTTTGGTAGTTCCTCGGGGTTGAAGCTGGATTTCTCCTTACACATACTATGCTCTAAAACTCTCAATCAACGTTCTCGAATAAAATTGATGCAGACAAACTTTTATACCGATTTTATTTAACTGCTGGCATCTCCAAGGCATTCCACGTAGATAAGCGGACACGTATTTAGCCATTGTGTGATATCCTTGGGTTTGAATGTCCTTTAAAACGAAATTGAAACAGTAATTTACTATTTTCATTAAGTTCACTTAAGAATTACAACTGCACTTATGATAATTTATTTATAGGAATAGAGTAATGGGTGAATTAGAAACTTTTATGAAGTTATTATTTGTAGTTTACTAGTATACTACTAAATTTTGAATACATTTACTAACATTGTATTTATACCAGAACGTGTTTAAAAATATTGGTGTATTTTAAGTACATGATTGTAAACTCGGAGTTTGTAAGGAAACAGTAGGTTCAAGATGCCTCGTAAAGATCTCCAGGACAAGACTGCGAAGTAACAGTAAACACAACCTCGCTTTTGTCTGAGAACTTCTTCAAAATAAAAACAGAACTTTTGTTTTGTACAGTCGTGGTTTTCTTGGGAAGCCCCTACAAACATTACGGTTATGAGGGCTTTTGGAATTTCATTTTAAATTGTACTTAGTTACTTATAAGAAAAACAATGTGCAGTTGGCTCTGAAATTTGCAAAGTTAAATGTATTTGGACCCATTAAACACCCGAGTTGTAAAGAGATTTGAAATTTTGATTTTCCGTGTATTCTACTAGACACGGAAAGTATGGAAAATGGTATTTATTCAATTCATTTGAATTGTTTGATCTCATTTCATTATGTTTCTGAATGATTTATTGCACTTTCATGTGACTCTTTGTTGCAAATTAAAAGGGCACCGCGATCACTGAGTTAGTTGTATTTAAATTTATATTTCATGAACTGATTACTCAGTAAAATACAACATTCTTGTGTGATATATTAGGCGAACGTGTGGTCCTTCAAAGTAAACAATTAATTTCCATTTCAAATTAAGACTACAAAGAAATCACGAACCTGTCAAATCAGGACCATAATTAGTGAGCGGAGCAGTTGCCTGTTTGTTTTAACACTCAATCATTTTTGGCGGCCGGCTACAGCTGCTTGACATCGTTGCGTTTCAATCTTTTGACAGAGATTTTTTCTTTGTATAAACAATTTCACGAAATACACCAATTCTACAATAAACCTGTAGTTTTACTGCACCTAGTTCACTGTGTTTGTGTAACCTATTGCATATTCGTCCACCATCACAATTACACAAATACTACAGAACGTTAATAAAATCGGAACAGAAAATAAAGGGATTAATTAATTGATTAAGCGTTAATTAACTCTTCACTGCTTCCGGAGTGACACGATTTTCAGGATGGATAAGGTTGTGGTGGTAGAAATCGCCGTCAGTCAAGATCCCATGAGCAGGGATAGCGGGCTGTATACCTCAGTCACCTTTAAAGAAAATAAGCTCAGTTCCAGCTAGTCCAGTCAATGGGGGTAGAGGAAACCATATTCCCCTATGTTTATGCTTTAAAACCTTTAACCATCAAATTGTACCTCCACTCCAAACGAAACCCTCCGCAAGCCTACTATACCTATAGACCACAATTTTTTATCCCATAATCTCCACAATTGCGGTTAGTGATGTGCCGCTGTTGGACATCCATTGCCCAGATTTAAGTGACATCGGGTTTTTTTACAAACCAACTAGAACGGAACCTTTATGGGGATAACAACGTTATCCGTTCAATAACAATTACACCATTCAATATAATTAGCATTGTAAAGAACATCAGCTGGAATTGTTAAAATCTTCAGGATTTTAAAGTTAAGTCTTTTTTTTAAGTTGAAGTAATCTATAATAGTGAAATATAACGTATTATAGAGGTTTAAATTCTTAAAATAGAATTATGTCCATTATTGCAGCACCCATAAAACCTCTAAGTTATTATAGGTAAACCGCTAACAAAAAAACCTTGGTTGATTTGAGTTCACGCAGGGTGGGGTAAATATCCCTCCATGCATCCCCACCACTGCTCGGCGCTAACTCTATTTCAATCTAATAAAATCAGCTGACTAATCCGGCTCATTCGGTATCGTTCACTGCTGCGACCCGTTCAGTTGAACCGGTCAGTACAGAGTTGTTAAGCCTTCCCGCTAGAGCGTGTTTTACCGGTCATCGTCGTGTTGACTGAACAAAATGAACGAATGAACGACTGGTTGTAATGACCAAGTGAACGAAAGGATCTGCTTGAAAAAATGTGTTCGGATAGAGGAAGAAACAACATATTTCACAGTGAATGGAAAGATATATAACAATAAATGTATTGTTTCAGGAATCTAGTAAATTTAAATATATATTACTAATAGAAATTATTAACAAAAATTAACTGTATGTTACTATATGCATTACTAAATATTTTAAACGTTAATACTTAAGAACAATGGACTTGGTTGATTAATATGCCTTTGATTTATCATAAGATTATTTCACTACAAATGTTTAAATAAATTACTAAACATCAAACAGACACATTGCATTGTTTGAAAATAATTTATTTTTATAAATAACAACACATTTTAAACATTTTATCGATTAAGTTACCACCACTTTTCATAATACCCAGGCTGAGTCATTAAAATAATATTACGCACACTACTACACAGAACGCCTCCACTCAGATCGACCCTGCACATCGCACCTATATCGACCATGTGTTACCATATGATAACCTTTTAAATGCTAATTGGCAATCAACTTTTAACAGCACTAATGTTAAATGTTTTTATATTACAACTTCAGAATATTATTACAATTTCAATAGACAATCGAATAAATTTAAAACGAGGTCAAAAAAAGCTAAAACCATGGATTACTTCAGATTTAGTTTATGCTATAAGTGCTATAAGACAAAGAGATAAATTATGTAAATTAGTGAAAAAGCAACCATTTAATGTGGAGCTTAAAATCCGCTATGTCAATTGCAGGAACATTTTAAGCAGAAATTTAAAGCAACTAAAAAATATTATTTTTGTAATAAATTCGACCAAGCTAATGGGGATTTAAATATGTTTTAGGGGGTTTTAATTAAATTGAGTGGTAGAGGGGTTAACAAAGTTTCTTCCCTAAATAAATATTTGCCAAATACCAAATTATTCAATCACAAAATTCAGCTTGAAGTAGCTAACGAATTTTAATAAATTCTTTACTAATGTGGGTCAGAACAAGGCGAACTCTAATGGCTCAAATATAACAATTTTTTTCGAAGACAGATCTTGTAGGCTTCATTCGACCTTTAACTTACGCACTGTTACAAGAGGTTATACGTTACGTATCCAGTTTGAGAGGAAATTTCGCTCTTGGATACGATTCAATACCTGCAAGTATATTAAAAAAATCACATCATAATGTGAATGTGTCAAAACACATTCATTTTTTGACAAATAAAATCCGCAAGTACATTTTTGCTTTACAAAATAATGTTCTTTAAGAGTACAACATATTCTTTAGAATTAATTTTCTTCGAGGAAGAACTAATGACTATAAGAAATTTGTTAATCAAAACCATTCTTACTTACTTATACATTAATTTTCATACTGTTGACGTGACAACGTCTTAAATTAGGTTGCGGCTCGGAGTCACTCATGAAAAAGTGTAACGCCCGGTAACGTTACGATGCCCGTCCAGTGGGTCCGCCGCACGGGATCCGCACGGGATAAAGCAGATAACGTGGGTCCGCCGCACGGGATAAAGCAGATAACTATGTTTATTCGTGAAAATGTGGAGTGCTTAGATTCGTCATTTACAACAACTACAACAATAAGGGTAAATAATTGTACACTGATATTTCATTATCGTAAACTATGATTGATTGATTAATTGTTAGATTGACACAAAAGTTGAGAAACTGAGTTTATAGGTTATGTCATACTATTGACAAATGTTGATAGTGTTAAGTAAATTATTAGTTTAAATCACTCTGCAATCAATCGTAATTCAGTCGATTGAGAAGAAACAGCGCGTATTGCTAGTCAAACATTTAAAATAACAAATTATAACCTCTAACCTGTCATAACAGTGCGACCAAACAAACGAACTAAACCGACCAATCACCACGCGCGGAGTTAGAATTTAACTGTGTTTAGCAAGAATTTCAAATTCCAATTTCAGTAAATGTTTTATTCAACTTTACCATTTACAATAAAAAATTTTAATTAATTTCACATTATGTACAATGTTTTAGTAAACAAAATATATTTCTATAGTTAAAATTTGTGCAATTCTTATTTTCATTCAATTCCTTGTTCCTATTGTGCAATTTAATAATATTCATATCAATAAATATTCTACCGAGAAAAAGACGTTGTCACGTAAAATCTTCACCCGTAAAACCGACTTTACAGGCAACCATAATTTTTTTAGCGTTAAGAACTCATAACACACGGTAGCCTACTCGCAACAAGTCGTCATTACAGTTTCTATATTAAAAAAAAACATTCAGCGTAACAAATTTGTATTATATTTCTCAAGTTTTGTACCGTAACGTGTGTTTGAGTTACAACTTCGTTTCTGTGTTGCAATTACCAAATCTTTACTGGTTTAAAAACTGGATTAAAAATAAATTCTAAAACCATTTAATAATATCAAAAATTACTAAACTACTATGTTTTATTTATAAAATCATTTGTTCTATTATTAGTTTTGAGTTCCAATATTCACGACCAGAGCCTACGCACAGGTCCTAGGCCCATGTAGGCTCATCCCGGTTATACTATTCTTCTTATTTCAAATTTTAATTGAATGAATAGAATTAATGCAAGGTTTATTATAATAAGAAATAATTAACTACGTATAAGTACCGTCCTACACTCTGATACATGATTTCAGACATTGTATATATTTGCTTACGTTTGTTGCAAAACGTGTATATGTGTGTTATTGAACAATTTTTAAGAAAATAAACCATTTTCATTTCATTTTTCATTTCACCTGATTTGGAAAAAAGTATCAAATTTATTCAGTTGCCAGGCCAAATTGAACAAAACTTTCAAAGTGAACGGGTCTTTTGAAACACTCCGATCCGGATCACTCGTTCACCTGACTGACTCGTTCGAATTGAACGGTCCAAGTAAGTAACTGCAGTATAAACAATATGGCGCGAGCAAGACAAGATTTAAACAGCTGACAAGAAGATGCTCCGCCCACTCGCCACTCCCCCCCCCCGCCGGAGGGGGGCCCCTCCTGCGCTGTGCTGCTCAAATATTTGCTTCTGCGCAGGTTTCTTTGTTAACGGTTCACCTATAATACAATTCGGCCTGCTGTGCTGCACAACATTCCTTAGCGTGTGGGAGCACATATAAGGCTATTTCCTGTACATAACTCGGTGGATTACTAATACGTTTTTAAATATATATGATCTTTATATCGTGCTATATTTAGTTTAGCTTTTTGATTCTTTACACGTTCGTTTTCGGTTTAATATATTTTACTATTGTTGATAAAACTTGCAATTGTTAAACCTATTTTAAAAAGTGACCTCTTACTTGGCGATTTTAAAACTTAATATTTATACAACTCTGGTGAGGTAATGTACATTTTTAATAAAACTATAGTGCCTATGAATAGAAAGACTATGTAAAAATTATATACATTTAGCATTTTTGTGCCTTCATAAAAATATATCTTAATTCAATTCAAATATAAATGTATACAAATATTTGGAAAAAAATGAACACATATAGAGTAAAAATGCAACAGTAAATTATATTTGAGTTAAAACTGAAAAAATTGTTTTAAATCATTTAAATTAGGGTTTTGATATTATAGTATTTGATTCTTTTGTTAGTTTGACTATTAACTCTTAACTTTAGGTAAGAATGAAATATGAAAATAACATTCTTATGTTGGTGTCCAAGTTTTGAAACATAATTATACCCTTCATATTTTGTTTAAGTTTATATGATAATAGTCCCTAGTAATAACATTGAAAAATCTTAAATTAGCAGTTGTTTTGCTCATACACTTGTAAATGGTGTGAGATGACGTAGATAAAGGGGCATAGAAACGAATATTGCATTTTTATTGCTGTTTTATTGTAACTGTTTTGCGAATTATTCTAAAAGGACACTCAACGTTAATGGTGATTTTAAACATCAGTAAAATAAGAATTAGGCAAATTTCTCAGTTCCCTTAAGACCTCTATGACTAAGATTATGACATAGATTGAGATATTTCTTTCTGTTTCTGATGGCAACATTCTCAAATATAGTCCCTGCAAACGCTTAGTGACAAAACTGCAGCAAACCAATTGTTGAAAAACATTTTGCTATATTATACTTTAATTGCACTCAAACAAATAATGTAATAATATAAAAAAGATCAAATATAAATTAACTAAAAAAGATTTTATCAAATCAAAGAGGTATAATTAGTGTTAAAAGTAATTGTACATTTCCAATGCACTATACATTTATGATACATTACTATACGCATAGCTTATTCTGTATGTCCTCATTTTATTAAAGGAGTCGGCTATAGGAGGACACTTGTGTGAGTTTAAAAGCTCGTTAAAACTTACCAGCGATGTCAACGGTATTAGAACCTCTCAACCCACAAGAGCTAGTCCCTAGTAACTACACAGATAGTTTACCAAACAAAAAATGTCAAGACATGGGCAATGAGCAATTCGAGAAACAATGAGCATATCATGGGCTTGGTGACACTGCATATTATAAATTTTTCGGACTTAGATTTGCAAAGGCTAATCTATTAATAAATTGAATGATTCATTGCGTAAAAATTAACATACAATGTACTTGCAAGTCATACTTGATCAATCATCACGTCCTACGATCACTAATTACATTGCTATCCTTTGCAAATACTCTCTGTTTATTTCAATTATTTTACAAAAGTATTAAAACATCTACATACAAAAGTTATTCAGTATGGCATGTAAGTATAACAGTAGTTAACGAATGAAAAAGTATGTTTGTACTAGAGAAGTAGCAATATTGGACATTGTTTGGAATTTCAGTTGCGTACATGGCCGGGATCATGGCAGAAAAGGAGTTCCGGTTCACAAAGTGTAAAAACATTGCTCAAACAATTAGTTTTTAAAATATATCGGTCTCTGTGTGGAGATATCTCTGTCTTCAGTGAACAGATGTGAAACAGAAAAGCGAATACGCATTCACCTGTATCAAGCTGTGTTGAGATCGGTTGAAGCTTTAACATAAGCTTAAAATACACACACTTTTCACCAAGGAACGCTTGCTCACGGATTTTAACAAAACATAAACGCTAAGCACAGATCAAAAATGCAGAATTGCCCGATCTTTTACGGATTAAGGTGTCAGGTTGAGCAATGAAATCATCAAATTATTTATTTGTACAGCTTAAATATATTCGGTTGAAACCAGCAAAGTTCATTATGTACCGGTAAACACCCATAACAGCACGATGGGTCAGCATGCAATAAATATACTGTACATTAATGATTTGATAAAGATATTAAACCTTCTACACAATATATTCCGATTGTATTTGACGCTGGTTACGTGTGTAACATGAGACAATATAACTATTCTATATAAATATAAATTAAATTGGTTGAATTATTTCACTTTTTGTAATAAACCTATTCGTGTAAATACATTAAAGTTTAAACATTTAATGGCGTACTTGCTTGACTATTCAATGTTCAAAATAATTTTATGGTGAATTGAAAATAAATGACGACGTAAAATGAAGGAAACTAGGTCAGGAAGATCTCTAATATACCGTAAGATCATAGTAAATGACACTATCAGACTTTCCGTCCGCATACTGAACACTTCATGTAATTTATTGCTTGAGAAACTTGCCCTATTTCGGTCATGGTCTGATATGATCTCTAGAATGAGTTTGATTATAAGTTCCAAGTTGTTTTAAAAGATTTCTAACGTTATATAAATCTAAAACAGAATATATCAAAACACGCTATAAATAATCAATTAACTTTTGACTAATGTTTAGCCTATATAAAACGTTATTGTCGTTAATATATCCTATTAAAGGCCTATCATGTAGTTGGACGCATTTTATTTTCATTAAAAATTCACTTCGGCACCATAACAATATTAATAAATTATTAATATACTAATTGTTATTGTTACTTTAAGCTAAAGAGTTTATCTATAATTTAGTTTTAAACATGTCTTTTTGCTGCATATATTTTTAGGATTATGTTACATGTATATTGCTGTAGTGAGTTTTGGTAATATTTGCCAACGATATTTTCAAATGATGTTCTGAATTCATTACTTTAAGAGATATTTCGTAAAACTTTACAAAAGAATACAAGGAAGGATAATGTTTTACGCTATAGAACGTTTCTTAAGAAATAAAGACCAAGATGATTGTTAATACTATAGGATTTTATCAACCACTGTTTGTGTTATTTATATTTTTTCCTTACAATATACTTGAATTTTACTGTTTTTTTTTCGATAATGAAGGTTATTCATCCTAGTAACAAGAGTTTCTGTACGCTCTTAGGTAATGGTACTCTATGATTTTAGCTCTTTTTCACCTTTCGCTTAGTGAAGTTTCTGATATCGCGGTCACTATCACAGGCTAGACTCCTAGAATTTAGAGTCGAAGTTTGTATGAAGATATCTATAACAAGTCAGTGACGAAGAAGCTCAAAACGAACTTTTGTATAGTTTCGGCATTAAAGAAACATATACTACAAAATCAAGTGTTATCTAGATGAAGAGGTGTTTTCACTGTCTAATCAGGTGCACAATACTAGTAGATTCAACGAATGTTCTCCCATCTCGGGTGATAGGAGTAGACAAAATTACAGAATCTCTTAATCTCTCCTACCAGTACTGTAATCTAAAGGAAACAGGATTTTTCCGGACATTTGACATCGTTAAGTGAAACAAGAAATCAATAACACTACGTTTCGAGATCTGCAATCTGATTTTTTCTTCAGGTGAATAACTAACCTAATACATAATTACAAACTAGGTTAAAATAAATAAATCATACCAAAGCGATGTTTCACGTCTAGGTCAGGAATCACAACCACCATGTTGTTTGTCAACTTCACTAAATCTAAAAGCATGCACTTAATAAAAAATCTAAACACAAAACTGAACTACAGAATACAGGTCACAATACGTTTGCATTCGTCTACTAACCACCTACACGTTTATTTTAACCTAATTTGTAATTATGTATTAGGTTAGTTATTCACCTGAAGAAGAGATCAGATTGCAGATCTCGAAACGTAGTGTTACTGATTCCTTGTTTCACTTAACGATGTCAAATGTCCGGAAAAATCCTATTTCCTTCACAATCCTTCCATCGTCAAAAATAACATTCGAACAAAGAACTGTGCTCTATTTTAACAACAAACTATGGCCAAAACTATCCAAATAAAAAATAATATATAACACTGCTTCAGATTTCAGATGTACCACATACTATGAATTATGCTGTTGTCTCTGTTATGGATTCCAGCATATATCGTGTAAGGAGCCTGTATTGTGTAATGTTACCAGCGATCACATAAAACCACATTGGTCTTATGTGATCGCTGAATGTTACGGTTCGCGCTCCTTCTGACTGACATGGACTCCGGTGTAAGCCTAGATATTTAGAAATACAACTTGAATATTTAACTGCAATTTATACACAATTATCGCATAATATTTATTGGTGCCCGTTAGCCACTCAGCGTGTTAAACCCTGGTATTATTTAGAACACAGGAATTACATTACATTGTTTTGTATAACAGTTTTGGAAAATATCGAGTCATTTTCTCATCGTTTGTATGTTTTTAATATTGTTACACTTCATTTTGCGAAATATACAGAATCCGGGCTGTTCTATATAATGAATTTTGTTGAGAATTTCAGTCAACATAAAAATGTACAGAACGCTACATAAGTAAAATAAGAATTTACCAGGCAAATGTTTTAAGAAGAATCACTCCGTGGGGGTTGACGGCACAGAAGTCACTTTGAATGACCGAATAGCTGGTTCCTTACAAGCAAGGTTCGAGCAACCACGTCCGGTAAAACCTCTACCGATTTCAGTACGATTTTTCAGAAATCCAGAAGGGAGCGTTGGGAAAATCTTTTGTAGGGAAGGTATTGAGTGGAGCTGTGGAACAGATTTACCGAGTACCACCGACATTTGCCGAGTGGAACCCGAACCAGGTGCATGCAAAGGCTGCAAAGGTTGTTATTGTGTTACTTAATGGCACACGCACGCGCTGGGGCACACAGCTTCATCTTCACCACGGTAGGCTAATTAATAGGTCTTCCACTCTTCAGCCATTTTACCCGCGCCATATTTTATGTTTTTTTTTTTTTATCTGTTATTCAAATTAAATTATCAGTCTGTCCCTATCAGGAAACGGACACAAAGGTGCACATGAAATTTATAGCATAAAATACATAAAAGTACCGTAGTATACTTCTTGCTGAAAATTATACATCAAATATTATATAGCAAAACAAAAATGTGGTAATAATGTCCTTCAAATATTACACGTGAATAACATTACATATCACTTTTACGTTTTATTACAGTACACGTTTTAGATATATTAACCCAAAATCGATACAATAAATTGTTATTCTTACAATCTTGAGTTCTCATTTGTGTGTTACATATACCGATGAATTTAACATTTTCTTGTTTTTTATTGCAAGAAAATGTAATAGTACCATGAATATTTATTTGTAACTACAATATTATGATTAAAAAATAATATTGCCCTATGAGATTCAGAATTAACAACGCGTAATAATACATACAAAAACTAAGGCGTATTCTGTTTACATAAAAAGAATCAAGTTAGTGTTTATAGACCGAGCAGAAAGCTTTAATCTCACACCCGAGCAGTAGAAAGCTTTTCCCGTTTCGGAATTGGATTACTCAAGCTTCTTTCCTTGTATTCATTTTCATGTTACTGCAACTTTAAGCACAGACATTTTCATAAAAGAAATTAATTTAATTTTTAAAGACCGTGCAGAGTTGTTTATCTCATACCCGAGTAATATAAGGCATTTTCTATTTTGAAATTGGAGTACGCAGGCTTCATTCTTATGTTACTTCAATTTTAAACATGTACTTTTGCATACAGTACATTGCTGCTAGTTTTCTGATTATTTTATAAATTTACACTCTCTTATTAATAACAGTTATGTTCACTATTGATGGACTAGATACACGATATAACTAGGTATTTTTGTCTGAAAAACTTCCAATACATCTACGCAATTTCTATGTATTTATATTTTATGGATGAATACAAATCCCATTTATGCATAAAACATTCATAAGACATTTCAACCTGTTCCAGACAATCTTACATCAAATAAATATATGAGTGAATAGATTTCACTAAATGAGATAACATATTAAACAGTTTAATCCATGATTAATATAAATCCTACTTCTGAGTTTCTATTATTGTAGCAGAGTTAGTCAAAATACAAGCCAAGATAAAATAAATAACAGTAAACGACACATGTTTGCATCAAACCAGAACAAACTAAAGATATATGATACGAGTCTTAACACATACTACATATATACTTATATATTCTTTACTTATTAAGTTACGTAATCTCAAGTATGAAAGTATGTAAATCTAGCAGTGTTAGTGTACCCTCCCTTATTTATTCCATACTCAATAATTCCAAGTTAGATTTGTCTTTTTTCGCAATCTTTATCATGCATTATATTTATGATCCCAAAAATAAATTTTCTTTCCAAAATTTATTATATTATTGGTTATTTTCGTATTTCAAAGAGCAATAAAAATGTTTTGAAAATGTAGTTTTATTGTGAAATCTACAGTTATTTACGTTATCTTTTAATAAACCTGAAATTTGTTATCAAACACGTGGAACGATATTATCGTATTATACGATAAGTATCGATATTAAAGCAACTAATAAAAATAAATTGCTTTTACTAATTAAAATTTGCCATTCGCTGCCAATTGCTTAACTTAAATAAACCAGCTTGATCAGATCCAATATACTGATTACTACTCTAGTCAGTTTTCAAAATTTTTTTAATTTGTCATATTCAGAATGCCATGTCAGCTTTATGCTGTGTTAATTAGGTGCATGCATAACAAATTGTATAGTTGTCGACAAAATATGTTCTACTTTTCAGACAGTAGAAGGTTTTGTGGTAATTATTTAAACAATTGTACTTTTCATTAGTTTTATATAAAGGTCGTTATTATTCCCTTCATAGTGTGAGTGTTATGTCTTGTTCTTTATTCTGTGATCATAGCCCCATTACAAAGACAAAAGAGGCCAAATAATAATTTGAAAATTACAGGCTGAATTTTGATTGGCACATACCGTGTCTTTATAGCAAAGAGCAAACTTGATAATAAAACTTAAAATTTGTGACCTGAGTTTGAAATCCAAAACTAAGCGTAAAATATGTTTAGATCCCATTAAACATGTCCTGGCTGTTTAGACAATCGAAGATCACTCAGCATAGCGGCGCACTGAAAGTTTAAACTACAGGTATTGTAGGAAGGTAGTAAAGTAGTTTAACATTTCATCAATTTTATTATAAATTATAATTATAAAAACAAAACTATAAAAATTATTTGGTTTACACTCTAACTATTGTTACGAATACTGTTAAAACAGGTAAATAAATAAAAATTAAAAAATAAAAGGGAGAATCAACAAACTAATTGTTGGTTAGTAATAAAGTTCGTGGCAATTTCAGCTTTAGTTAGAATGATCATGATATCTTTCCTGCAATGTAGCTTCACTTTAAAGACTAAAACTCAGTCATACCATTACATACTTTTTATTAATACCACTGTTCTTAGTAGGTAAGTTGAGAAATGGTGTATCTAATTCTAAGAAAATAAAATTATATAATATCAAAGTTTTATCAATTTATATTAATATGTTTCATTTCAATTCTCAAAGTACTTATATTTAAAAGCAAACAAATTAAAGATCATTTGCACAGATAAAATTAATAGTATGTTATAGAAAAGATTTTTTAATTTTCCATATAAAATATGTAAATTGTTCTTAATTTGTAACTGTTTAAATATTTAAAGAGAAAGATCTCTCCTTCAGTATTTTGTAAATTGTATTAGTTTAAATATTTAAAGAAAGTGGTTTCTTCATGATTAGTTTGTATATAGAATTTATCTGAAATACAACAATTTGAAACATAACATTTAACTACAAAGCTTGTCGTTAGAACCTGTAAAATCTAACTTATTATTAGAAACGATTATTAAAGTTTTTTCATGATCAATAATATTTTGTTATGTGTAATTGTATACTTCTGATCTTAAATAATGTTTAAACTCTATTACGATGAGATTAGATTCTGAAATAAAATAAAAATATTTGCTACTTCATGTGAATGTGATGAATTGCCGAGTTAATAAACAATTAAGAATTGCCAGCTCTGGAAAGAGATATAAAATCTTGATTCTCCCACCTTGCTGAGAATACCATTATAAAAAAATTAGTTTAGTGCAAAGCTCTAAATGTAGTCCTCAATTACCGATGCAGTAATAAAGATTTAACCAACTATTTCCATTACTTTAAATCGATATCATTTATTTTAATGGTAATTTAATGTATTAATTTTCTTATTCACCTTTATAGTAACATTTTATTTTATAGTGAAAAATAGTCTGAGAGGTAGAGAGAGAGATGTTAAATTTTTAGGAATTTATGAAATTTGTAAACTTATGTCACAAGTACTGTACAAATAAAGTTTACGAATGGAATTTGTAATTTCTAATTATTTTTTAATAAAAGGTATTTCCCTACCAATGAAAATATTTGTCGTTAAATATGTAAACTATAGTAAAAAGCCTCACCACTTCGATAGCACTCATACACATTTTTATTACGTATATATATTCAACAGAGACACATTTTAATACTAAAGTTTTCTTAAGATGTAAAAACTACTGATTTTATACTGTTAAATATATTAATAAAACCTTTGAACGAATGTATATTAAGTGATTACCATATTTTAATTCAATTTGAAATTCACGGATTTCGCAAAGTAGTGATAACGTAAAAATAACAATAACACGATTGGTGGGATAATCCTGCCTGATTGGAATATTCTGTCGTTTAGACGTGGTATACTTTGTAAAGACGAGCATGGCATTGGTTGGCTTCCATTAATTTCAATATGTTATATAGATATTAAACAATGACACTGGAGCACAATATAAACTCTGTCACTTTGTGTTCTAAAACCTGCGAGTATTGATCATCTCCCGCTTTACTTCTATCATAATATATTGCAATAACGTATTCGGCATGTACAGTAACACAAAACCAATAATATTGTTGCAACCATCATCCTATTATACTTTATAATTTTTTCTAACAATTATAAAATTATCATCGCAAGTTTATGAGTTCATCAGATATTTATCAAAGTTATAATGCCTTTTATTACTAACGTTTCTCAGAATTATTGATAAAAAAAACAATTAAATGTCAAACATCATATTTATGGCTAATATTGTTACTAAATAAAATAAAAATCCTTATGAGGTAGACAGGTGTAACGCCTTTAGATGACTCTTAAATTTTAATCTGGAAATATTCCTTACACTCTCGAGAAGACATGGTAGGCCCGATATAAAAGAAGCTGCCACCTCCAGCCACAATTTTCGGAGTTAAAGTGTTTATCATAGCGGGAGGGAGACCTCATTCCTGAATCGGCAGCCTCTCGCACTAGTTTTGCGGCTCTCCAGACTCTATAATTTTATGCATTATGCAGTTCTTCAATGTCTCACACTTAGTGTAAATTTATCAGCATCAAGCCAATAGGAGGCAAGTATTCAAAACTTTTAATATGAAAACGTAGCGTAATGCTGTGTATTGTATTCTCTGAATTCTATTGGTGGCTTCCCTTGATAACAGCATATCAATACTGTTATATGCCATAAGTGGAACAGAAATACGAGAATACTGAAAGAACCAGTGACTTCATGAGCTGTAACTTAATAGATTCCGGCAGAAGGTTTCTAAATTCTACATGCCGTTCACCCTGCCAACAGCTTGCTGAACTGCGTTAGTGAAGTGACCAGAAAATGATAGATAACATTACACTTATCTATAGTTAGCTTAAGGCGTATATTGAAAGATCAGGAGGAAGCAAATTGAAGATGAGCAATGATCGGAATAGCCTATCCATGTGTTCCGAATCAGATGACTAATGAAGCTAACAGTCATCTGCATATTGATGGATAGTGCAGTCCCGCACACAACTGGGGAGTCAGAGGAGTACATATTAAACAACATAGGATCCAGGTAGCTCCCTTGAGGAACCACGCGATGGTTTGCTCATGCAGCTAATGTTTCACCATTGAATTTCGTGAAAACCCATAGAAATACATTTTAGTAGTCAGCAATTTATGATCAGTAGAGTCGAAATCCTGCGAATAATTCAGTAAAATCAAACAGCCATATTTTCAAACATCTCTTGCACCAATTAATTAACAAATATATTTACCTTTGGTAGTGGAAACATCATGCTAGTTTTTATGGAAACTTCCCACTTAATGATTCTTTCAACAGATGAGTAATGGCTTCTACTGAAAACGGACTCTCACTTATTAATTCTTACTTAATTTTTGAAATCATTTATCACAGTTTCGTTAACTGTTCATTCATTTTCCATTTGCACCAAATACTAATTATTATCTTCTATCTTAACATTTAATGGAATGTTTCCATTTCAGTTGCCACTGGGAACATTGCATAACCTTAAGCAAGACCTTAAGTCACATGGATTTTTTTATTGAGCTCATTGTTGCTGTAAAGTATTTCTTTTTTGTAAGCAAAATAGTTGAATTTAACTAATGTTTTAATCATTTTGCGATACCCCACTGACTTGCACGATTAAATGTTGTAGGCGCTAACAAACCGTACACAACCTGGTGGTCTCCATTAATCATTTTGCGATACTCCACATACTTGCACTATTACCACATGTAGGCTGTAATAAACCGTACACAACCTAGTGGTCTCCATTAATCATTTTGCGATACCCCACATACTTGCACGATTACCACCTGTAGGCGGTAAAAAACAGTACACAACCTAGTGGTCTCCATTAATCAGTTTGTGATACCCTACATACTTGCACTATTACCACCTGTAGGCGGTAACAAACTGTACACACAGTAGTGGTCTCCATTAATCAGTTTGTGATATCCCACTGACTTGCACGAGTACCACATGTAGGCGGTAACAAACTGTACACAACCTAGTGGTCTCCATTAATCAGTTTGTGATACCCCACTGACTAGGCGGTAACAAACTGTACACAACCTAGTGGTCTCCATCAATCAGTTTGTGATACCCCACAGACTTGCACGATTACCACCTGTAGGCGGTAAAAAACTGTGCACAACCTAGTGGTCTCCGTTAATCAGTTTGTGATACCCCACTGATTTCCATTATTACCACCTGTAGGCGGTAACAAACTGAACACAACCTAGTGGTCTCCATTAATCAGTTTGTGATACCCCACTGACTTGCACGATTACCACCTGTAGGCGGTAACAAACTGTACACAACCTAGTGGTCTCCATTAATCATTTGTGATATCCCAAAGACTTGCACGATTAACACCTGTAGGCGGTAAAAAAACTGTACACAACCTAGTGGTCTCCGTTAATCAGTTTGTGATACCCCACTGACTTGCATTATTACCACCTGTAGGCGGTAAAAAACAGTACACAACCTAGTGGTCTCCATTAATCAGTTTGTGATATCCCACTGACTTGCACGATTACCACCTGTAGGCGGTAAAAAACTGTACACAACCTAGTGGTCTCCGTTAATCAGTTTGTGATACCCCACTGACTTGCATTATTACCACCTGTAGGCGGTAAAAAACAGTACACAACCTAGTGGTCTCCATTAATCAGTTTGTGATATCCCACTGACTTGCACGAGTACCACATGTAGGCGGTAACAAACTGTACACAACCTAGTGGTCTGCGTTAATCAGTTTGTGATACCCCACTGACTAGGCGGTAAACAAACTGTACACAACCTAGTGGTCTCCGTTAATCAGTTTGTGATACCCCACTGACTTGCATTATTACCACCTGTAGGCGGTAAAAAACAGTACACAACCTAGTGGTCTCCATTAATCAGTTTGTGATACCCCACAGACTTGCACGATTACCACCTGTAGGCGGTAAAAAACTGTACACAACCTAGTGGTCTCCGTTAATCAGTTTGTGATACCCCACTGACTTGCATTATTACCACCTGTAGGCGGTAAAAAACAGTACACAACCTAGTGGTCTCCATTAATCAGTTTGTGATATCCCACTGACTTGCACGAGTACCACATGTAGGCGGTAACAAACTGTACACAACCTAGTGGTCTGCGTTAATCAGTTTGTGATACCCCACTGACTAGGCGGTAACAAACTGTACACAGCCTAGTGGTCTCCATCAATCAGTTTGTGATACCCCACATACTTGCACTATTACCACATGTAGGCTGTAATAAACCGTACATGACCTGGTGGTCTCCATCAATCAGTTTGTGATACCCCACTGACTAGGCGGTAACAAACTGTACACAACCTAGTGGTCTCCATTAATCATTTGTGATATCCCAAAGACTTGCACGATTAACACCTGTAGGCGGTAAAAAAACTGTACACAAGCCTAGTGGTCTCCATTAATCAGTTTGTGATACTCTACATACTTGCACTATTACCACATGTAGGCTGTAATAAACCGTACATGACCTGGTGGTCTCCATCAATCAGTTTGTGATACCCCACAGACTTGCACGATTACCACCTGTAGGCGGTAAAAAACTGTACACAACCTAGTGGTCTCCGTTAATCAGTTTGTGATACCCCACTGACTTGCATTATTACCACCTGTAGGCGGTAAAAAACAGTACACAACCTAGTGGTCTCCATTAATCAGTTTGTGATATTCCACTGACTTGCACGAGTACCACATGTAGGCGGTAACAAACTGTACACAACCTAATGGTCTGCGTTAATCAGTTTGTGATACCCCACTGACTAGGCGGTAACAAACTGTACACAGCCTAGTGGTCTCCATCAATCAGTTTGTGATACCCCACAGACTTGCACGATTACCACCTGTAGGCGGTAAAAAACTGTGCACAACCTAGTGGTCTCCGTTAATCAGTTTGTGATACCCCACATACTTGCACTATTACCACATGTAGGCGGTAATAAACCGTACACAACCTAGTGGTCTCCATTAATCAGTTTGTGATACCCCACTGACTAGGCGGTAACAAACTGTACACAACCTAGTGGTCTCCATCAATCAGTTTGTGATATCCCAAAGACTTGCACGATTAACACCTGTAGGCGGTAAAAAACTGTACACAAACTAGTGGTCTCCATTAATCAGTTTGTGATACTCTACATACTTGCACTATTACCACATGTAGGCTGTAATAAACCGTACATGACCTGGTGGTCTCCATCAATCAGTTTGTGATACCCCACTGACTAGGCGGTAACAAACTGTACACAACCTAGTGGTCTCCATTAATCATTTGTGATATCCCAAAGACATGCACGATTAACACCTGTAGGCGGTAAAAAACTGTACACAGCCTAGTGGTCTCCATTAATCAGTTTGTGATACTCTACATACTTGCACTATTACCACTTTGTGATACCCCACAGACTTGCACGATTACCACCTGTAGGCGGTAAAAAACTGTACACAACCTAGTGGTCTCCGTTAATCAGTTTGTGATACCCCACTGACTTGCATTATTACCACCTGTAGGCGGTAAAAAACAGTACACAACCTAGTGGTCTCCATTAATCAGTTTGTGATATCCCACTGACTTGCACGAGTACCACATGTAGGCGGTAACAAACTGTACACAACCTAGTGGTCTGCGTTAATCAGTTTGTGATACCCCACTGACTAGGCGGTAACAAACTGTACACAGCCTAGTGGTCTCCATCAATCAGTTTGTGATACCCCACATACTTGCACTATTACCACATGTAGGCTGTAATAAACCGTACATGACCTGGTGGTCTCCATCAATCAGTTTGTGATACCCCACTGACTAGGCGGTAACAAACTGTACACAACCTAGTGGTCTCCATTAATCATTTGTGATATCCCAAAGTCTTGCACGATTAACACCTGTAGGCGGTAAAAAACTGTACACAGCCTAGTGGTCTCCATTAATCAGTTTGTGATACTCTACATACTTGCACTATTACCACATGTAGGCTGTAATAAACCGTACATGACCTGGTGGTCTCCATCAATCAGTTTGTGATACCCCACAGACTTGCACGATTACCACCTGTAGGCGGTAAAAAACTGTACACAACCTAGTGGTCTCCGTTAATCAGTTTGTGATACCCCACTGACTTGCATTATTACCACCTGTAGGCGGTAAAAAACAGTACACAACCTAGTGGTCTCCATTAATCAGTTTGTGATTTCCACTGACTTGCACGAGTACCACATGTAGGCGGTAACAAACTGTACACAACCTAATGGTCTGCGTTAATCAGTTTGTGATACCCCACTGACTAGGCGGTAACAAACTGTACACAGCCTAGTGGTCTCCATCAATCAGTTTGTGATACCCCACAGACTTGCACGATTACCACCTGTAGGCGGTAAAAAACTGTGCACAACCTAGTGGTCTCCGTTAATCAGTTTGTGATACTCTACATACTTGCACTATTACCACATGTAGGCTGTAATAAACCGTACATGACCTGGTGGTCTCCATCAATCAGTTTGTGATACCCCACTGACTAGGCGGTAACAAACTGTACACAACCTAGTGGTCTCCATTAATCATTTGTGATATCCCAAAGACTTGCACGATTAACACCTGTAGGCGGTAAAAAAACTGTACACAGCCTAGTGGTCTCCATTAATCAGTTTGTGATACTCTACATACTTGCACTATTACCACATGTAGGCTGTAATAAACCGTACACAACCTAGTGGTCTCCATCAATCAGTTTGTGATACCCCACAGACTTGCACGATTACCACCTGTAGGCGGTAAAAAACTGTACACAACCTAGTGGTCTCCGTTAATCAGTTTGTGATACCCCACTGACTTGCATTATTACCACCTGTAGGCGGTAAAAAACAGTACACAACCTAGTGGTCTCCATTAATCAGTTTGTGATATCCCACTGACTTGCACGAGTACCACATGTAGGCGGTAACAAACTGTACACAACCTAGTGGTCTGCGTTAATCAGTTTGTGATACCCCACTGACTAGGCGGTAACAAACTGTACACAGCCTAGTGGTCTCCATCAATCAGTTTGTGATACCCCACATACTTGCACTATTACCACATGTAGGCTGTAATAAACCGTACATGACCTGGTGGTCTCCATCAATCAGTTTGTGATACCCCACTGACTAGGCGGTAACAAACTGTACACAACCTAGTGGTCTCCATTAATCATTTGTGATATCCCAAAGTCTTGCACGATTAACACCTGTAGGCGGTAAAAAACTGTACACAGCCTAGTGGTCTCCATTAATCAGTTTGTGATACTCTACATACTTGCACTATTACCACATGTAGGCTGTAATAAACCGTACATGACCTGGTGGTCTCCATCAATCAGTTTGTGATACCCCACAGACTTGCACGATTACCACCTGTAGGCGGTAAAAAACTGTACACAACCTAGTGGTCTCCGTTAATCAGTTTGTGATACCCCACTGACTTGCATTATTACCACCTGTAGGCGGTAAAAAACAGTACACAACCTAGTGGTCTCCATTAATCAGTTTGTGATATTCCACTGACTTGCACGAGTACCACATGTAGGCGGTAACAAACTGTACACAACCTAGTGGTCTGCGTTAATCAGTTTGTGATACCCCACTGACTAGGCGGTAACAAACTGTACACAGCCTAGTGGTCTCCATCAATCAGTTTGTGATACCCCACAGACTTGCACGATTACCACCTGTAGGCGGTAAAAAACTGTGCACAACCTAGTGGTCTCCGTTAATCAGTTTGTGATACTCTACATACTTGCACTATTACCACATGTAGGCTGTAATAAACCGTACATGACCTGGTGGTCTCCATCAATCAGTTTGTGATACCCCACTGACTAGGCGGTAACAAACTGTACACAACCTAGTGGTCTCCATTAATCATTTGTGATATCCCAAAGACTTGCACGATTAACACCTGTAGGCGGTAAAAAACTGTACACAGCCTAGTGGTCTCCATTAATCAGTTTGTGATACTCTACATACTTGCACTATTACCACATGTAGGCTGTAATAAACCGTACATGACCTGGTGGTCTCCATCAATCAGTTTGTGATACCCCACAGACTTGCACGATTACCACCTGTAGGCGGTAAAAAACTGTACACAACCTAGTGGTCTCCGTTAATCAGTTTGTGATACCCCACTGACTTGCATTATTACCACCTGTAGGCGGTAAAAAACAGTACACAACCTAGTGGTCTCCATTAATCAGTTTGTGATATCCTACTGACTTGCACGAGTACCACATGTAGGCGGTAACAAACTGTACACAACCTAGTGGTCTGCGTTAATCAGTTTGTGATACCCCACTGACTAGGCGGTAACAAACTGTACACAGCCTAGTGGTCTCCATTAATCAGTTTGTGATATCCCAAAGACTTGCACGATTAATACCTGTAGGCGGTAAAAAAACTGTACACAGCCTAGTGGTCTCCATTAATCAGTTTGTGATACCCTACAGACTTACACGATTACCACCTGTAGGTGGTAACAAACCGTATATTGCCTGTATATGTTTCTAAGTATAAATCTGTGAATATATACAGTACAAAGGATGCTGACTAATATATATATATGCCCTGATGTATATAGAATATCGTTACACCTCACCTCCACTCACCCTCACTATCCTCACTCTAATTAATTACTTGTCTACTGAACTGAATGAGGTGCGGCACTTACCATCACCTCAGTGCGTCCTACATAAACGACTCGACGTTAACCTCCATATCTTCATTGTATTTTAAATTGAATAAAACCTCAATGAATAAAAGGTATGTGCAGCTTTAGTTATTTAACGTTTGAAAATGTGCAGATCTTTACAGTTCTGTAATATAATTTCTCAGAAGATATTTGTTGCTGCTATAAAAATGTATGTTATGTATCTTAATTTAAACTATCCCTTACTATAAAATTTAATAATTTGTCAATATGTAAAGACAGAATCCTACAGCAATAGGATGCTTTATTGAATTCAACATTTTCGAACATTTACAAACGGAATGAAATTTTAAATATTTATTTTCATTAAATGTTTTTATTTTCCATCGCTTTATTTTACAAGAACAGCAAGACGCAATTTGAACTTTAGTATGCACCACTTTTCAAAACACCCTCCTCTTTAGTTGCCAAGTCTTAGAATATAACGTTAAGCGTCCACAAAATTTCCATAAACACATGGCGATAAACACAACATAATCAAGGGAGCCATGGTTGTACATTTAAAACATAAATATAAACTTATATGTTGGTCAGTAAGAAAGATTCTAATATTGGTTATTTTGCTTTATGTTTGAAACCGAACTTTTGGAAATGAAGCAGTATTGAAGGAATTGGTTTATTCAGAACTAGTAAAAGAATTGAATCAATGAATGACTTTAACTCTTCTGCGGTCACGAAAGATAATTTAAAATCAGCACTAAGTGAAATATAATCAAGAGCAGTTGTTGGTGATGAAATATCCATCCACATGATTAGGCCGTGAGACCGTATGTCTTCAGTGCAATTACTCAATGAATTATTGAAGAACGGTTTGTTTTCCGCAGAGCTGGAAAGTGACTATTATTGGGTAAGTTAATAGTAAGGTGCTTCGATCACGTGTCTCTCTTCCGAGATGATGTCAGTTTGCACAATGGAAAATGTATGCAGGATCCTGACAGGTGGAACAATCCACACGGTGAGCCGCAGTATCTGAGCGAGAGGCTCCATATCTCAACGGAGTATCCACCAGGGTGACCTGACTCACTTTCCCAAAGTCAAGCATGACTGTGGGAGGAGAAGCTTCTCGTACATTGGCCCTAAGTTGTACAATAACCTCCCCCTAAACCTGACACATTGTACTGTACTACTGTACCTTTACTTATGAATAAGTTGCAAAAATAATGACTGTACATTAATTACTTGTTTTTTTGAACTGGTTGTTAAGTTTTATATAGGCTAATAATGTTTAAAACTGTTATGTATATTTGCCTGAGATTTAAATAGTGTAAGACGACATTAGTTGTTCTAGAAAGAATTTTTATTGAGAAACACTTGCAATAAAAGGCAATTTTATTTATTTATTTTTATACCAGCATCATATATAAATTATGGACATTTTCAGAATAATTTTAGACTTTTCCATTCATATATTTTTCTTAATGTTATTGTGTTCTTTAAAACTCGCAAAATTAAGAAATATATTCACTTCCTTGTATATTTCTTATGTACAGAATAGTTATTGATTTCTGAACAGCTAAGCAAAATACGTAGATTACCTCAATTAATTCTCGAGATATCACCCTGAGTTATAGGCTACGCTAACGATCAGCCAAATCCCATGGAGAGACATGCACCATTGATTAAACCCAATGTTTCTTGTATAGAAACTAAGCTTCAAGTAAAGTTTAAAGGCTACGGGTCTGTTCGTATCAGTACCATCCATGGAGTACTTCAGCTTCCTTATAGAAACGATCTTCTGTCAACGGACGTAAAAGTGAAACCGAACTGGCGGAACAACGGTTTAATTGTTACACTCTTGGATTCTTTTGATATATTTTATTTTATAATTTTCTATTATATAACTCCTTATAAGTCTTTTTAGCACCATTATTAATAATATACCATAGTACTTTTTAAAAGTAAATATTTGCCAAATTTATTCTCTTAGCTGCCAATATTAGGATTTAATGTACGAAGAACATTTTCCCTGTCTGAACGTTGCAGTAACAGTGTATAGAGACACTGACACAAGAAGCCTTGACCCAGCAATGTTATTGCATTCTTCTTGCATTCAATCTGAAGTAGCTTCGATGTAACAAGAACTGTGACATTTTAACATTTCAAAATTCGTTTGTTTCTTATTCTTAGCCGATTTCCTTATTCACTGCTCCTGATTTCCTTTATTATATATTAGTTTATTTACATTTATTTTGAGTTTGCTAGACACATTTTTTCTCAACATTTAATCAGTATTTTTGAGGCAATTAATAATATTGTAAAATATTTATATTGGAGCCTTGAAGCCTGACATAATTGGATCTAATTCCTAAACATGCCCAGACTACAAGCTCATAAACGTGACAGCCTTCATTTCTCCACAGTATAGCAGGGAAGTGATGACCATTACAAGATATTAGAATCTACGGTACTTGAAACATTGAATCTCTTAAGCATTAATTTTAAAGATATGTCATTCATGAATGCCTACACGAAATGCTATAACATTTCGTACTAATATTTCAGCGACTGCTTTTGAAGTACCAACGGGCCAGTAGGATGGAGCTCTGAAAAAGGCACATAACGTCTTGATAATATTCCTAAGTATCAGTAGGGAATGGTTAACGCTCTAAAGAAAACAAGTATTCTTTCATAAAAGTTCAGTGTAGTGCGGAAATCCCAGAAGACAATGTTAGCAGCCACAGCTATCAACAAACTGAAGCATGTAAGGGCGATCGAATGACCTTTTCGTGTCTTATCTTAGCTCGCTCAATTGCTCACTGAGGACAACAAAATTGTGATACAGATAATTGAAAAAACTGTTTAATGGAGGCTTCAATACACTATCAATTTAGAAGTGTTCACTCACCCTCTATATTCTCGGCTAACTGCCCCTGGAGGTCGTTTATACCATGTTGAGGTAACGCCACTGTCAAGAAACATACATCTGGCGGATACTCATCTTTTTCCAAAGCAAACGTGCGAGATTGAACTAAATTTCTGTGACATCGTGATTGTCTAATGAGGAAATACCTGTATGAAGACAAGTCGCGTAATGACGTCACCTGTTTTATCTTTATTCAAAATTGATAAAGGTGTTTACTGAACTTGGTGAACAAGAATAAAATGTTAGAACAAACAACGGATTCTATCCGCTACCTCTTATTGTCAAAATCCACATATAACATTAAGGTCTGAAAAACAATTACCATATGTGGACAGAACAAAAATTAACGGCAGCGGTTCACCTTGATTTACACACATACGTTTTGTAACCAGCGACTATAGAATCCTCCAAATTCTTCTTTGCCACTCATAGTTTTAATAGTTTACAAAAAAAAACAGCATTTACTCCAAAGATTAATGTTCCAATAAAGCAGAGGCACGCGTCGGTAGTAATTTTAAACCAGCGGTAACCAGAAAAAAATGCAAGGTTGCAACTCATGAGTTTTCCAGGTTTGAATACGAAATAGTATAAAGATTACAAAGTTTTCTTTTTATAAAGTTAAGCATAATATTATTCCTACTCTTTTAAAAATTATTAGTTAAATAAATTCATGCCAACAGGCAAATCGAAATTTTGAATTTTCCAACAATGATATTACAGTGGTCTTAAAACAGATTAAGCAAAGGTTTCCATTGTAAAATATTACAATAAATGTAAGTTATTGAAACAATTTCCCTGCAATCTTCTCTATATGGTCGTCGAGTACTTTTGTTTGTTACTTTACGTATCTTCGATTCTTTGTCCCGCTGTACTTTGATACGCGCTTTACAAAGGCTCCCTTCCCTGTTTTTGTGGAATAATCTTCCTGCATGTGATAGAATTATTTAAACAGTAACACTTAAGGAAATGGGTTTTTTTTACTATCAAGCTGTTTAGTAGAATGAGATTAAAAAATATTGTAATGGTTATAGGTAACCTTAAAAATAATAATTTAATTCAAATTAAGTTTGAAATTTAGTTTATTGGCAAGACGTTGTTCTCTACTGTATTTCAATTTCTGTAACAAGTTAACAATTATTATTATGGAATGTTTTAAAATAGTATAGAAATTAAAGTTCATGTAACAGTATTTTATATCGTGAAAGGATTTGAAAAAATAATACAGCGTTTGATACACGCCATTATATCTTATTAGAGATTTGCTATTTTCTTGAGGTTGGAGTTTTGCAGATATTTGGTTTTACGTATTCTACCGCTGTAACTCAGAGTTATACTCTTGTTACTGGCAGTTGCTTTATCCTGAACAATCGCTGAAACAATCGGATAACAATCGACTGATTGGTTTTAATTAAAATAGTAGAAGGCAAAGTGCTTTGTGATTAGTTTTAAAACATAAAATGGTAATAATTTGCTAGCATGAGAGGTCAAACATTTCTGTTCATTACTGCTTACTGAAAGTAATCACTTTATTGTAAAAATTATTGGTGATGCCGATAAAATCACTATTTGTGTAAGCTTTTATAGTAACCAAACTGTCAACTATTTAGATGCGCAATATAATTTGCTGTTGAAAGTTTATCGAACAATATCAGTATATATTATACCGTCTGATACAATTTTTACAATTACAACCATTTTTTAGTTGGCACCAAAACTCTAAGCAACGATGATCTCCTTGTCGAGGACTGTGTTTTTAAAAAACACGTGAATTTAATTCAGTTTGAAAATTGTTTAAATTCTATCATTTAAACATAACTCTTTCAACATCCTCAATATCTTTAAGCAACTCTTAAGCATCCGACAGTATAAGTGGGATTGAGACATTCTAAATTAATGTCGTATTAAAATGGCAGCAGAGTTGTGCTGAACGACTGCCCTGAGAGCCGTCTTTTCGTCTCAATGACTGGATGCCCATTTTTACTGTAACGCTCTTACACGTAGTAGTGTCTCAGAATAACGGTATAACTAAAAAACTGTCCTTTCTGTTATTCCACAGGTTCTGATGTGACTGTATACGACTGATCATTTTGATATAAATTATTTTCCTCACAAAATAGTAGGCCTAGTCTTAATGTAAACAAATCTAAAATAATACTATAAAATGAGGAAGAAAACAAACTGATTACTGTTCTATAAAAGTAAACCATTTCTTCAAAGTACACTGGGGTGGATATTGTCCTATTATGAATCTTAGATTACATTACATTCAGAAGAACAGCACATTAAACTAAAACAAATATTGATGTCCTATTGATTGTTTTCAGGTATTCGTCTGTTAAAAGCTAATATAAACCTTTATTATTGACTGATTTTTATTATCTGGCTGTCAAAATGTTTACAATTAGAATTATAAATGTCTATTATGCTTTATAATCTTTGACATATTTTATTAACTTCACCTTATTTACGGTATTAGGCTTCAAAAACATTAACCGTCCGCCATCTTGGTTCAGTCAGAGACATCACAATAACAATAACAGATACAACTGAAACCGTACATCGCCGCTCGCACACCCACAGCAAACCATCAGGGAAGCGCGCCCCCATGGTGGCGAACGGGAAGCCGGATCAAAAACTAAACTAGGTAAAATAAAGAACACCGTGGTCAGTATACTCAGGTTCATTTACTATGACATAATATAGGCCTATCCAGCGAGAGAAAAACAAAATTTTTCAACAAATTTCACACCAAAATGAACCTTCCTGTCAATATAAATATATAGGCTATAAAATAAAAATAAAAAAAAAAATTTAAAAAAAGGTGCCTGCAGTAGTATATACCTCAAACAATCCTTGTCAAGTGCACCTGCATACAAAAAATTAGAAAAGCCATAATTTGAAACAAGAAATGCCAATTCCACCCGGTATCCTTCGGCTAAGGGCGGGCTCCTAATGAAATCCAAGAAATAACAAAAATAATATCTAAAACTAACTTAAAATTAAATAACAAAATATAAACTATATAAATGCCAACAATAACAAATAAATAAAGAATATGAACAGGGTATCACAGATGTTGACTAGAAGATATTGTCCATCATGGTGGCCGTCCTTCAGCAGAGCGCAAAAGCGAAGGTTCTCTGGGACCACGCATGATGGAGAGATGACAGGAGAAAATCAACTCATCTCTTGGACCTCATCAGTGAGGGGCCGTAAACTTAGCCGCACATGTCAGAAGGAAAACAGCTCAGTAAAACTAAACAAAAACAACTTAAATAAAACAAAATTTTCAATCTGGAGCTACTCCTAACTTGTACACCACGGTTCGGACCTTTGACGCCACCCTCCCGGAAAGGCTAAACGCCTTCAAATGGTCAGTGGCCTCTGCAGCCAATAAACCACACACACATACACTATATAAAACACACATGAGCCGGGGAGATATAGGTATTGAACCGGCTCAGACTCCCCCCCCAAAAGGAGGAACTCCCCTCTGTTAATTTCTTCAAAATGAAGAACCAAACGAAATGCCTCTCCCCCCAATGGTTGAAGAATTATAAAACCGGAAAACCCTGAAGTCTGCAGAAGGGAAAACCAAGAATATCCAGTTGGAGGCAAGAAATCCCTCCAAGAGTTGCGTGGGTACAAAAGAAGAAAACAGGAACCTTGATCAGGAAGAAGGCGCAGAGGTAGATCAGGCCTCTGGACCTAAAACCCTCCCGCACCGACTAAAGAGAAATCACGGATGACTCCGGCAAGGCTTCAGATGGGATATGTGCGCCTTTCTGAAAATCTTCCCGGACTGAGGATCTCCCAGTCGGGCAGTCACCGGAGTCAGAAACTTCAAGATGCGGTGGGGACCAGTCCACCTGTAGAAAAGTTTAGCAGCTCTTTTATCCACAGCCGAACTGACTGGATGAGCCTTGCAGTAAACTAGATCCCCCACCTGGAAGGGATTGGCAATACGACCTCGGTTGTACTTCCTCCTTACTAACTCCCTAGCCCGAATGAGATTCTGCCTGGCTGCCTCCCAAGTGGCTTTCACATTGGGAGTACCAGGAGGTGGCAGAAGATCGCTAATTTTCCAAAAGGTTCGCCAAAGGGTTGTTTGGCGGAAAGCCAAATAATAACTCGAAAGGTACCGCCTTGTGACTTTCATGCTGGGCCGTATTAAAGGCAAATTGGATCCAAGGTAGTTGTTGATCCCAGGTGGTCTGATTTTCCGCATGAAAGGCAATGAGAGCAGATCGAAGATTGCGATTAAAACCGTTCGGCGTGAGAAGGCTGAGGGATAGAAAGGGGAAGTAGTCACATGGCGGATTCCGTGCCCAAAGCACATTCTTTTAAAGGATATTGGAGACAAACTGTGAACCATTATCGGAAACTAAGGTGGCGGGGATTCCAAAGTGTTGAAAAAAAAGGTTACGAAGTGCTTGCACCGTGAGCTGCGCGGTAGCACTCCGCAATGGGAACAACCAAACAAACTTGGAGAAGGCATCCACACAAACAAGTAGGAACTTATTTCCGGACTTGCTACGCGGGAAAGGCCCAACATAGTCAATGAAAACCTTCTCCAAAGGTTTTTCCGCCACCTCAGATGACAAAAGACCCAACTTGGTATTTTGAGCGGGTTTGCTTAGCGAGCACAGTTCACAAGAACGTACTCGAGCTGCAATATCCCGGTCCATACCTTTCCAGATGAACTGATCCCTAATCTTCGCGATGGTCTTATGAATTCCTAGATGTCCGCCCACAGGAGAAGAATGAAAATACTGAAAGACCATCGGTACAAGAAAGCTTGGCAGCACTAACTTAGGTTTTCTCCGCTGCTTGTCACGGCAGCATAGAGCACCTCGGTACAGAAAATAAGGAGGGTGGGCACCTCCGTTTTTTAAAAGCTCATTGATGATAGCAGTCAGCTCGGGATCCTTAAGTTGGTGTGGAACAATGTCGGAAAATGCCAGAGGAAAGTCTAGGAGCACGCCACAACATGGCGGCTCTGATAAATTCTGGTGGTCGTTGGGTAAGTGATACATGCGTGACAGAGTGTCCGCTATGATATTTTGGGTGCCTCGCACGTGCTGCACTGTGAACTTAAGGGCAGAAATTTGGACTACCCAGCGACCAATCTTCCCGAGCTGACGGTGGTGGGCAAGGAGCCAAGAAAGTGCCTGGTTGTCGGTTTCCAACAAAAATTCTTTATGTTCTAGGTAACGCCTGAACTTGTTAATTCCAAACACGACAGCCAAACATTCCAGCTCATAAACAGAACAACTCTTCTTCTCACAAGGGGTTAACGTGCGTGAAGCATAAGCTATGGGCTGCCGGATGCCATCTACTTCTTGCGATAAAACAGCAGCAAACGGCTAAGGAGGAAGCATCAGTTTACAAGACGAACTTACGACTGAAATCAGGCATAGCCAAGACTGGAGGCTGCATCACTGCTTCTTTCAGCTGCTCAAAAGCAGTCTGTTGCGCTTCACCCCACTCAAACTTGGCACCCTTTTTCCTAAGAGAGTTCAGAGGGGCCGCCACCTCAGCAACATTGGGGATGAAACGACGATAAAAATTTATCATTCCCACAAAACGGGCAATCCCCTTGGCATCCTTAGGAGGAGGAAACTCCCTGATTGCCTGGGTTTCTCTCTGGATCAATACCAAACACCTCGAGAAGAGACAAGATGACCCAGAAACGATATTTCAGGCTGAGCAAAACTCACCTTTTCAGGATTGACGGTAAGGCCAGACTCTCGCAGCCTAGTTAAAACTTCCTCTAGATGAGCCAAGTGCTCCTCATAACTCTCACTGTACACAAGCAGGTCATCCAGATAGTTGAACACGAACTTAAATTTGACATCATGAAAGATAGAATCCAGGAGTCTGGTGAGTGTTTGGGCCCCCACAGCCAAGCCCATTGGCACTCGGGTGAACTGGTACAAATTCCAAGGCACACAAAAGGCAGTGAGAGGTCGAGACTCGTGTTTTAGAGGAATCTGATGGTATGCCTGATTAAGATCAAAAATGGAGAAATACTTGGCCTTACCAAACCAGTCGAAAGCAGAATGCAAATCGGGGAGAGGCACGGAGTCAATTTCTATCTGAGCATTGAGCTTTCGATAATCCAGGACCAATCTGAACTTCCCATTAGGTTTCGGCACTATAAACGCTGGACTGGAAAAATTTGAGCAAGACGGCTCGATTACCCCACTCTTAAGTAAATCATCGATCATATTTCTCAGAATTTCCATCTTGGGCGGAGCAAGCTTATATGGATGGGAACGTACAGGACGAGTGTCTGTAAGACGAATCTCGTATTCCAAGAGATTGGTCGTGCCCAGTTTGTCAGTTAGGACTTCAGGAAAACTGGAACAAATCTGCCTTATGTCCTCAGCCTCTTTCGGCGTAAGATGTCCTAGTTGGTCAGGAGGAGTCAAGCTCTTATCTTCCATCTCTAAGGCAGCAGTCCCACGAGACTCGACATCTGAAAAGGGAACGAGCACCCGCCTGGCGAAAGCAAAGAAAACATGACTGGAGGCCAAATCCAAAATCATGCCAGTTTTTCCGATAAAATCTGCTCCCAAGATGAATGGAAAAGTCAGGTCCTTAGCCACCAAAAAAGCTCCAATCCCAAGAGAAATAATTAATTTTGATGTGAATCTGGGCACTACAGATAATAGGTAAAGGTGTGCGTGAAAGCAGTCCAGCAGATAAGTGAACTAGGCTCAACCTGCCGTATTAGCCCAGAGGATTTTAGATCTTCAAAAAACGACAAAGAAATCAGGCTGCGTGCTGACCCAGAATCAACCAGGGCCTTCTGCACCACATTCCCCACAAGCACATCCAGTTGTGGGCAGGTTGAGCGGGCAGCCCTTACTCCCTGCGCAGCCAGAGCAGCAAACCTCCCCTCTCGGCCAACGATGATAACTGTCCCCAAGTCTATTTCTTTCTGTTTTCTTTCTGTTCTGTATTAAAACCAGCTAACCTTTTTACCATCAAAATTAGGTACATATTTGCCCTCAAAATTACCTTTACGGCACGAGTCGGGCTTACTCGTCCGCAAGCTTACTAGTTTTTTTTTATTAAGTGGACAAAACGGTCTAATATGTCCCACTTGCTTGCAGCCATAACAGGTAGGAGGCTGCCTACGGGAAGGAGCAGCCGCTGGCTCAGACTGCACCGGAGCATGGACCGGCCCGGAGGCAAGTGAGGAAGATGCCTCAACATGGCCTCCCTTTGATCATCCGCATCCTGAACCCCTCTAGAGATGATGGAGAGGCGGTCCAAATCCGCAAAAGATGCGGGGACGGCTACAAAAAAATCAAACGGGAGCGTTCTTCAGGTTTAATGCCCTCCAAAATAAGGCTCACCAACTCCGTTTCGCTCAAGCTCAAGCGCAAACACCCGGGCTACATCCCATATCTCCCCGACAAAATGGCTCGCTCAAACGTCTCGTCTGGTGCCTGAGGACGGTAAACGCGTTCCACCCGCAAACGCTCCCTAACCCGAGCAGGTACAAAGAACTCCAAGATCTCGGCGTGGAACTGGTCAAAAGTGGCACCTCTCTTAAGGCAGTCTAGAAGGCGATCAAAAAGCGGCCTTAAGGAAAACTGCGCTAAAATCTGCATAAGCATGGCATCTGTCATACCAGGAAATTCTCTTAGCTTAAAAACTTCCAGAAGGAAAATGGATAAGTAAGTTAGTGTCAAGCCCATCAACTCTGGGGAAGAGTTGTAAAACACTCCCCAAAGGATGGGGCAGTTTGCCAAAGCTAGAAAAGGAAGGCACAACTATAGATGGATGCCTCACCAGCCGCTTCAGGAGGGCCACTACCCATCGGAGACATAGTAACTCTGGGAGGCTCGAAAGAAAGAGCCGGTGGATGGTTAGCAAAAGTAATAGTAGTGGGAACCTCCGTTGGAGTGACAGCGGTTAAATAGTACCCCCTTCTCTTTCACCGAGCGCACCTCACTCAAACCATCTAAGGCTTGTTTTAATTTGTTACTGGCCGAAAAAGCCCAACTTTTAATATCAGAGTCCAAACTAGGAGCTGACATAAGTAAAAACTATTCTGTCCACGCCAATGTAAAAGCTGAGATGCCAATCTAGCCTTTGCTGACCCGGACATGGGAAGTGACTCAAAATTAATATCGTCTTCTAATTCTTCCATTCGGGTTTTACAAAACTCAAATTCTGTATTAATTTGGAACTCTGCATTCCAGCTGCGGTCCAACGCTATACAAGCCCGTAATTGAGCTCTTAATGCCCTCACATCTCCCTCGGGCTTCTGTCCTCTCGCCAGGACCTCAAAAACCAACTCGGGCTTGCGTAGATGTTCAGGCACCAGGGAAAACGCCATACCAAACAATTAAGACAAAATATAAATACAACAATAAAACAACAAAGCGTACGCAACAATTACTTAGTAACCTAAGTGGACTCAACTCACAAAGGGCTTACACTGACGAGGTCCAAAGTGAAGAACTTAATACCTGCTACCTAATAGAAGGATACCCTGCAAATATACACTAACCTACACCAACAAACAAAACAACAACTGAGAGACAGCTGAGAGAGCAGCTAACCACGCTCTGCTACCATTGAAACCGTACATCGCCGCTCGCACACCCACAGCAAACCATCAGGGAAGCGCGCGCCCCCATGGTGGCGAACGGGGAAGCCGGATCAAAACTAAACTAGGTAAAATAAAGAACACCGTGGTCAGTATACTCAGGTTCATTTACTATGACATAACATAGGCCTATCCAGCGAGAGAAAAACAAAATTTTTCAACAAATTTCACACCAAAATGAACCTTCCTGTCAATATAAATATATAGGCTATAAAATAAAAATAAAAAAAAATATAAAAAAAAGGTGCCTGCAGTAGTATATACCTCAAACAATCCTTGTCAGGTGCACCTGCATAAAAAAAATTAGAAAAAGCCATAATTTGAAACAATAAATGCCAATTCCACCCGGTATCCTTCGGCTAAGGGCGGGCTCCTAATGAAATCCAAGAAATAACTAAATAATATCTAAAACTAACTTTAAAATTAAATAACAAAATATAAACTATATAAATGCCAACAATAACAATAACAAATAAATAAAGAATATGAGCAGGGTATCACAGATGTTGACTAGAAGATATTGTCCATCATGGTGGCCGTCCTTCAGCAGAGCGCAAAAGCGAAGGTTCTCTGGGACCACGCATGATGGAGAGATGACAGGAGAAATCAACTCATCTCTTGGACCTCATCAGTGAGGGGCCGTAAACTTAGCCGCACATGTCAGAAGGAAAACAGCTCAGTAAAACTAACAAAACAACTTAAATAAACAAAATTTTCAATCTGGAGCTACTCCTAACTTGTACACCACGGTTCGGACCTTTGACGCCACCCTCCCGGAAAGGCCTAAACGCCTTCAAATGGTCAGTGGCCTCTGCAGCCAATAAACCCACACACACATACACCTATATAAAACACACATGAGCCGGGGAGATATAGGTATTGAACCGGCTCACAACTCAGTTTCATAAAACGTGCGTTACAAGTCGCAATTCCATTGTTGTGATCATTGTTGCCAACACACAAGAATTAATTCTTCGCATTAATGAAGAAAATTTGGAAATACCTCCAGATATGTTAAGAAAACTTTAAACGCCGCGCCGTCATTTTGAATACAGTAAGCCTCTTGAGGTCCGTTTTGTGGCATTTTGTTCTACTATAACAAATCCTTTAATTTTATGTACATCTCGAACTATGCTCTAGTTTAAGATTATCTTCTGGCTCCTTGTGGACCGTCCCCATGATTAGATAAAAACCTGAAAATTGCATAAAACCTTTTATTTTTATGGGTGATATTGATATATGAAGTATCACTGCTTTACAATAAATGGTTTAAAAATTATTAAAGAATTCCGGAAATGTTCAAGCACACTGTATAATAATATATTATTATTTTTCTCTTGATATAAGCAAAATAATTGTATCAAATTTTATTTTGATCTTAACTGCTTTCTGAAATTACACTTAAAACGCAGACACACAATAAACAAAAAGAGAAAGACATTTGGTTGCTTTTGGTTTTTACCTCGTGGAACAATATCCGTAAGTTTGTGTAGAAAGCTTTCTTACACACTGCACAGAGGTATTTAGTGTACATAAAGCGAGTTATAATATAACTCGTATACTACTATTTAACCTATACATTGCTAGTAATATTATAGAAAGTGAAAAATGTCAGTCCAAGGAAGAACACAAATATATTTAGGCGTAATGCAAGTATCTATTTGTAACTCGCAAGTTACCTGAATCGTGTGTAAATATTAGCTTTACTCTTTATACCTCTACTATAGTCTTACTTACTGAAACGGAAGCCTTCAATATATTAGTAAAAAACAAAATGCGATTGTAGTAATAGTGAAGGGACAAGTAGAAAAGACAATGAGTGTATCAACTGGTATCCGACGTGAAGAAACAACCTTCAGCTTATATAGTTTCAGTGAAGCACCTGAGATACGCAGAAATATTTGTAACAGCAAAGAACGCTCTAAGTTTTAAATTCTCAGATATATTAATAGCACCCAGTTATTTCTAAGATTTATTCCCGTATATGGACGGGAGTAAACGAACTAAATGACTAAAATATCAGAAAACTAAAAACTCCCGTATAATGAACTAAATGGTAATATTCGATCATTTAGTTGATCTAAATGATAGAATAAAGCTAGCTAGAAAGCAAGTTAGCTGTACAATACACATTTTTTATTTTGATCTCATTCTCTTTCTTTTATCTTAGGCATTCTTAAGAACCGTTCTTTATTTATTGTATCCCTATTCACTCAGCAAATTACCCATAAAACATAACAAATAAAGAATAGTGCAGTTATTGTTTTAAATACTTTTAAAGTGTCAATAAACACATTAGTACAATTAAAAGAAAACGTACAGTATATTATTATAAATTTGGATATAATTAGGTTATAGTATTTTATAGTAATGGTTTATGCTCCATAGTACTAATTTCCTGATACTAAGACAGTATTAAACTTGTCATTTGTATTCTCCCGGTTCCTTGCAACTACGGCAATGACTGCTTTCTGAGTTTTAATCCTGTCACGCGTGACCTCAATTATACGTCCCATTTGCCCCTGTTCCACTAATATGAATTTAAATACGTTTTAATATTGGATGAAATGAACACCAAAGCGTTTATATATATATTACTGTAGTTATTCTAAATAAAACATTGTTTCCAACTGGCGTCATTTATAATTTAATATTTTTTGGTGGAATATAATAAATTTGGGTTTTTGTTTGTAGAACAAATGTAAATTGAAAGACACGTTTGTAGCTTCAAACGAGCAGTTTGTTTCCTTTCCATTATTGAGATAAAGATATATTTAGATTCAGATTTACACTGGAATGGACTTTATTTGATTACTTTCTGTACACTCATAGCAAGGAGAAGGTATTGTAATTTGCAGAACGTGAACCAAGCTTATAGCTGGGAAACGTCGCTGTGTGTCTTTGTCGGTCCGTAAACCGCTGGAACAATATATTATAGCATTACAACCATATGGTTATTATTTTAACCACTATTATCAATTTGTTTCCATTTATTAATGTGTAAATTCTTAAAGGATAACCCATTAGTTTTCCCGCCGTTGTTGTCAGATTTGAGCGATTAGGTAAGTACTCTGCCTTATAAATTGTCCTAAAACACAAGATGGTCAGAATTTGCCTTCGAAGACTCACTTTGTAGCAGTCAGGGACAGTTGTATGAAAGTTAGGTTGACTATGCTTTTAAAGTAATGTACCAATTTCCAGCTCTAAATGTTCTAAAATACAAATCATAGTTTCTGTTCATAAAGAAACAAACATGTGTGTTACTACTGTTAATGAACTTTTTAACTGTACATTATACATATACATACATATAGCAGAACCGTAGATCAACTCCTCTGTTAAATACGTTATTAATCTTTTCAAGATAGACTGTAGGAATTCATTTCAATTGTTTCAATTTAATGCAACATGCAAAGGAAAACTTGTTTGACTATCCAACAAAAGCAATCTTCTCAGAATTGCTTCTACTGTTCCATCTGTGAAACCTTAGTTCCTACTAATTAAATGTTATTGTATGATTATTTTTGTAATGAACGTGTATAATGACAGTATCATATGGGGAGCAAGATTTTTAGTTGATGACATTTCGCTGAGCGTTATCAAAGTGGGATTTGCCTGAGTGCTCGATAATATTTTTAGATTGGTCTTGTAGAAAACTTTTCACTACTACTTTTATTGAGAAACTATGCCTCATTAAAATAAGCAACCTGCAAGCACGCTAGTCTTACCAATACCCATGTTCAACTGGAAACTTTTAAAAACTTTACCATTATTAATGAATTTAATTGACTTCCATTATATCTTTTAATCTTTGGATACATTTTGGTGTCTTAAAAAATTTTATTACAAGTGATTTTTTTTATTTATCTTCTTCACTCGTCAAATAATATTTTTAGGAGCTACCCACAATTTTTACTCTTCTTCAACTCATCAATAACTCAAGGTATCTACCGAACTGATTTTAAGATTAGTAAAGCTAAACACATTCTAAAAATATAAATTTTAACTATGATAGCTAAAATCAATATGGATCATTCACCATTCAATTGAGACCAATTGTATACTTTTTCATAATGTACAATCTATTGTGTAATACTCTTTAAACTACTACTGTAGTTTAAACTGTAGTTACTAATTACAGAACATTAAATAAATACATTTATTTAAGCTCATTACTTGTACTAATTTCTTGAAACCTATAATATATGTTCCTCTCAATTTGAGTTTCATCATACTACTTTTGTATTTTGTTTTTAAGAATGGCTTCTATTGAGCACTTATAAGCACAATCTTACTCTCTTTAATCCATTTAAGTAAGGCTTGGAGTTTTATACTTAGCTATGGTGGGAAAAGTTTATTCAATACGAATGTTGAGATCAGCTCCATTTCACCTTCTGCTCAGTGCAGAGGACTGAACAGCATCCGTTCCATGTTTTCCTGCCTCACAAAAGGAAGCAATGTTGCGCGATCTCTATGTCCCTTTCTATTAATTGTTTATAAGTAGGTTAAGATTTGCCCGTACTTATGGCTAGGGGCATTTCCGAACGGTACTTTCCCGACCTCAGATCACGTTCCAGATAATCCTACCTTTACTGATTGAAAATGTCCCTGGCCTGGGCTTTGGTCGCTCGCACTTCTGGCAGAAAAGAAAAATATCCCTTAAGATATTACCTAAATTAGAGCTCAGTATCATACCAGTGCTTACTAAATTGGTTATATGTATTATTTGTTATTTTTATAATAAGTTATATTTGGGAGGCAGAAAACAAGAACCGATCTTCATAATAATCTTCATGTAATTTTCTCAGTAAGTCTGCTCTTTCTAATAATCTAGGTTTTTAAAATCTCCGGTAAGAAAAACTCTTCCGAAAATAGTGGAGTCCCGATTTTAAACCATTGTATAAAAAAAATGCAATCTACATAAAAAAACATTTGTTCTCATTGTCTCATTATTAACAACAGTTACTATTATTAGACTTATCATTGCAAGCCTGGGTTGTAGCAAATTCACTGTTGTTTTAATTTACACAGGCCTGAGATAAATAATTTTATTTAAACTTCTTTTGCTTAGTATAGAAGGTTAATTTCTTGCAAATAACAATATATATTAAAGTTATTAATTGATATTATTTTTACATTATTAATAAATAATAGAACCCAAAACTCCTAAATAAAACAACACCCGGTTCTTAATCGTAGATCATATGGTGTGACCCATAGTTTAGAAGTATGTGAAGAACTTTTGGAAATATATGAGGATTTGGTTAGAAGTTTGTACAAAAAAACACACACTGATAAGAAATTTAATCACACGCCAAAACATAATAATATAGGTTGTCCATAAAATACACATCAAATTACTTGAAAGTTAAAAATAAGAAAGAAAAACGTCACACAAATTATAGTGCTATATTAACTCATCCATAGCTGATTAGCATGTTTGGGGTTTTTTGTAAGAAAAATGTTTTAATTATATTAGTGTTAGAATGAAATATAACAATTATAATGTTATACTAGTAATGTTTGAGATTAAAATATTATTTTGAATTTAAACACAAACTGTTTAGAACCTTAAATTCATAGAACACTACCAAACAAAATTAATGCTTGAACACAAATTGCCGTTATATTTGTAAATATTTCTAATTTATTAACTGCCTTTCTTACTTAGCTATGTTTATTTATAAACAGTTACTGAATCATAAACATGTATATTCCAATGTTTTATGAATAACAAAAATTCACCTTAGTTCAATTAGCTCAATCTTCATTCGAGCTCTTAAGGCCAATTTTTTGTGTTCCAACTTTCTTATAGTTTTAATGTCTCTCATTTGTACGCCAGCAACTGCAACTTGGTGGTCTACTTTAGTCTGAAACTGAGAAATGGTCTTTGTTAAGAAGATTAAAACTCCGTGTTTGCCCTCTCCACCGGTATATTATTGCTCGTTCTGAAGCAATTAGTTTTTAAATTATCAAATAATATAATAGTTTTGGAATCAATCAATTAATATGAATAAAGATTAACAACATCAAAATTTCTTTTCTGGTGATATATTCTTATGTTAGTTTATATTGTTATGTTATATTTCAGATGATCCATTTTAAATAATTTACAAACTGATGCTACAAGCGCGACCAAAAATTGATTGTTTATTCTACTGCGACAAACAAAATAATATCTCCATATTTATAACTTATTTTGGAGAGACAACAATGTAATAATAAAAAAAATACGTCAAAAACAACATGTTTAGTATTATTGAATATTTTATGGATTACTTAATAAAAGATTTTGAACTGTGCATAAGTATAAAAACAATATATATTATATAATTAAAACATATATATATATATATACATATATATATATATATGTATATATATTGTTTTATATATATACACCGTATGAGATTCGGTGAGCCTTATCTCAGGTCAGTTCAGCACAGAAAGAAGTTTTTTTGCTATAGGCATTTGTTTTACATTATGTAATTATTGTTAGTTTATCTCTTGTAATTAATTTTATTTTACTTCACAACAGCTTATACGGGTTGTGTGATTTAGTTTTCAATGTATTTAAAATGTCATTACGGAAACGGATACAAGTTTTGCAACCTATTGAATTGTTTAAATCTGAACCATGTCTGTGGCGAGTGAAGTGCAAAACGATCGCGTCCTCTACTTGTATAGAAACTATACGGTCACTGACGATAGAGGCAGACAGCAACTTGTATGGACTATTCACTTTTTGAGTACATCTCTGCGATACACTTGTACGTGTACGAGGGCTCTTACATATAGGGTGTACAGACCTTTGCAGTAAAAAGCTTTGGTATAGTTAAACTATCGGTAACTAAACACTAGCTAAATTTGCAATTAACTAGAGGGAAAATAATCAGTAATAATAAAATAATCAGTATAATCCAATATGTTGTGTTTCTTGTATGGTATGTATTTCCCTGTGGGATTTCGTGTGTTTAGTATTTTATATATACTTTAGTTTTGCACTAAGTTAGTTATTCACCTCATGAAGAGATGAGATTGAAGTTCTTGTAAAGTACTGTTACTGATTGTCCGTACCACTAAATATGAACACGTCTGGAAAACATCAAGTTGTCTTTACTTCGTTATTGCTGTGATCCCGTAGAAAATCAATACAGACGCTCTATGAGAAACATATTAACTCAATATAGTCCTTAAGCACCTTTTTAGCCACGGTGTTAGAACATTTTACGTTTCCTGAAATATATGTAGATTCTTAAAATAAGCTGATTGTTAAATTTGTGGTGGTCACAAAACACCTACTGCAGTGGCTCATTACCACTCAGTAGCGTTATTGTTACATAGCATCGAGTCTACTGCCTTTAATTAGTCTACTGTATAACTTGCCAAACAAAACCTGCTTTCGTTGAGAACAATGGTTGAGTTTTTAGTAGAACTTGAGTTGTGTGCAATGCATGCCGTTGGTAACTCTTTATCTCGCCGAGAATTTTTATTTTTATAAATATGGATAGTTTTTAAAAACCCTTTTTTTGTTTGAAGATGTATTAAATATTTTCTTTTGTTTAATCATAAACTATAAATTGAATGTCTTTTCAAAATTATTTTACCTAATCTAATTATAATATCTTTCAAGCGAATTCCTCAACAGACGATATGCTTTAAAATATAATATAGTACTCTACAGATTTTATTTTTAACTAAAACATTGTAAAGCCAAATAAAAAAATAATAATAACTTTTATTATGTAACGAATTAATTGTTGTTAATTAATTAAATACAATCTTGTAAGTAATTACTATTTTCCTTGTTAAAACTTATGTCATATGTGAAAATTGAAGGGTGATATGATTATTGTCATGACTAGCTGAGATTATAAAATGATCTGCTATGTAAATATTTAACTGTAGTCTTTGGTAACTAATGTAATCTTTTACATATTTAAAAATTATTATATCGTGGTGAAACTATCCTTATTAACATTTACTTTAACTTATTTTAATTCAAATTTTGCAGTTCCTGAAGAATTTAGAAGGAGCTTCTCCTATAGTTAATTATAATTATTAAATATTATAATCATAGTAATGATTAAAAAGAAATAGTATAATTAGTAGTGGGTTATTCAAATCTGTAGGTTTAATACCTTGTATCAGTTAATAATGACCCATTTCACTGGTTAATTGAAAACAGTTTATTCATATTCCTGTTCATATTCATTATTTGAATACATATGTTCAATCTATTTAAATATGACAAATATTTATTAGTTAGTTAGTCATTTTGTTTCAGTATAAATGTTATCATCAAACTTTTATAACTAGTTTGAAAAAATTTCCAAATTTCTTCGAGTAGTTTTGAACAATTTTAATTAAAAGGTAATATCACGTAGTCGGAATACAAAAACGTAATTTACAAAATATTTTTCGATGAAAACTAAACCCATGCCATAAACCATATAATGTAAAAATCTAAACAGTAATTCATGAATGTGGTAGGGAGGGGATGTACAAATTTATTTTGTACAAATTTATGTACAATAAAAACTATTTACTATTGATCGTTTCCTTGAAAATTATTTCACATTCGTGGTAATGGAGAGTAGTTTTGCAGAATAAAACTATAACATAACTGGGCTGACCTCTGTCGTATTATTTATTCAGTAATCAGTGACACTGGAGGCCTGTTGCTGGCAACGTTTAGCATAACTACACGATCACATCGCTGTATAACACCGAATACTAAACTATTTAGTCGATACAATATTTCTAAATTACCATCCACTGAGAAATTTTACCTCAAAAATGGTTTTAAGTAACGAATGCAAAGAAGTTAATTTCTCTTAGTACTAATTTTAGAATTAAAATACCGCGCAAGAAGCGCCATGGTTTGTCGCTAAACAACTGCCGATTAAATCATTGTGACATTAAGTATCATACATTAAGTTTTGTATATATTGATGTATATTTCATTTTAAAAAATTTTGTAAACCTGTATTTCCGAGTTACATGAGCTTTGTAAAGTTTTTATACGTTTACCTTTACTACTTCTGATAAGTACTTTAGCCATATATTAACCAGTAATTGTGTGTACTTAAAACAAAATATGTTTGATGACTGATGCTACCTTACACGTCTAGATTGAGTATTTTATATGATAAGTCATACAACGGAGTGAGGAGACTGATGAAGTACTCAATGATGCACATAACATAAAAACGGAGATTTTTGAAAAGTTGTTTGCTGATAAGCAGAATATATCACAATTTAGTGGTAGAGAAAAGGAAATAAAATTAGCATAGCAGATTCTTCCATCGCAATCATATACCACAAAACATCACCAAGATATTCAATAGAAAAGTGTTACATCTGTGGAAATGTTTCTTCTTTGTAATAGAATAAAGTAGGGCGCAATGAAAGTTCATGGAAAAATAAAAAATATAAAACATAAATATTTGGAAAACTCCATGAGAAAATGACATAATTCGAAGTAGATACACTTTGAAATGAAAAAATATCGTTTACGTAGATCAAAAAAATCACGCAGTAAAACAATTTAAATTACATTAAGTTGTTTGAAAGTATAACAAATTAATTGGATATTTCCATATTCCAACATTGCCTGGAAAAGCACTAAATACGATCAGTTGAAACTACAAATTAGTAAGTTACAACAATTAATGTCATGGAACATCCCAAACTTTTCGATTAAGAATAACTTAAAAACTGTATTAAGGACTTATTTTACTAAATCAATATACAGCTAAAATATCCCACTTTGATCTGAAGACATAAAATGATAAACTATAGGACAGACTGACCAGGCGGACTGACTGGATAGACTACCTGGGCAGATTGATTAAATAGACTAATTGACTGACCAGACTGACGGAATAGACGAACGGGGTATACTGACCAGGTAGAGTGACTAGGCAGACTGGCTTGGAGGCCGATTGGGCAAACTGACTGGACAGACTGCCAGGACATATTAACTGGACAGATTGACTGGGGAGAATGACAGTGCAGACTGACAAGGGGACCTATAGTAGCCGATTATCTGTGTTAACATCGGTGGCGAGACACCTAATAAAGCACTCGCCAGGTGGTTGGGCCAAACTATCGATCCTTTGTTACGATCAGATTGAAATGTTAACGTCAATGACAATTCAACAGAAATATAGCAATACAGCCACGAAGCCGTGGGTAACAGCTAGTAGAGAGTCATTCGAATAACAACACTACTGCTGGTTAACGAGGCATCGTATCAAGCACTGGCCAAGTAGTCCGCCCAAACCAGAGATTCTTTTTACGATCAGGCTGAAATTTTAACCTCATAGACGAATTAGCAGAAATATTTCAATACAACTACGAAGCCTCGAGTAAAGCTAGTAGAGAGTCACTCTAATAACACCACTACTGCTGGTTGACAAGGCACCATATCAAGCACCGGCCAAGTCGTCGGGCCAAACCAACGATTCTTTCTATAATCAGGCGTGAAGTTTAACCTCAAAGACATTACTAACAGAAATATCGCATTATAGATACGAAGCCGTGGGTAATATATAATAGTGAGTCAATTAAATAACGCCACTACTGCTGGTTGACAAGGCACCATATCAAGCACTGGCCAAGTCGTAGGGCCAAACCAACGATTCTTTCTATAATCAGGCGTGAAGTTTAACCTCAAAGACATACTAACAGAAATATCGCATTATAGATACGAAGCCGTGGGTAATATATAATAGTGAGTCAATTAAATAACACCACTACTGCTGGTTGACAAGGCACCATATCAAGCACTGGCCAAGTCGTAGGGCCAAACCAACGATTCTTTCTATAATCAGGCGTGAAGTTTAACCTCAAAGACATACTAACAGAAATATCGCATTATAGATACGAAGCCGTGGGTAATATATAATAGTGAGTCAATTAAATAACGCCACTACTGCTGGTTGACAAGGCACCATATCAAGCACTGGCCAAGTCGTAGGGCCAAACCAACGATTCTTTCTATAATCAGGCGTGAAGTTTAACCTCAAAGACATACTAACAGAAATATCGCATTATAGATACGAAGCCGTGGGTAATATATAATAGTGAGTCAATTAAATAACACCACTACTGCTGGTTGACAAGGCACCATATCAAGCACTGGCCAAGTCGTAGGGCCAAACCAACGATTCTTTCTATAATCAGGCGTGAAGTTTAACCTCAAAGACATACTAACAGAAATATCGCATTATAGATACGAAGCCGTGGGTAATATATAATAGTGAGTCAATTAAATAACGCCACTACTGCTGGTTGACAAGGCACCATATCAAGCACTGGCCAAGTCGTAGGGCCAAACCAACGATTCTTTCTATAATCAGGCGTGAAGTTTAACCTCAAAGACATACTAACAGAAATATCGCATTATAGATACGAAGCCGTGGGTAATATATAATAGTGAGTCAATTAAATAACACCACTACTGCTGGTTGACAAGGCACCATATCAAGCACTGGCCAAGTCGTAGGGCCAAACCAACGATTCTTTCTATAATCAGGCGTGAAGTTTAACCTCAAAGACATACTAACAGAAATATCGCATTATAGATACGAAGGCCGTGGGTAATATATAATAGTGAGTCCAATTAAATAACGCCACTACTGCTGGTTGACAAGGCACCATATCAAGCACTGGCCAAGTCGTCCGGCCAAACCAACGATTCTTTCTATAATCAGGCGTGAAGTTTAACCTCAAAGACATACTAACAGAAATATCGCATTATAGATACGAAGCCGTGGGTAATATATAATAGTGAGTCAATTAAATAACGCCACTACTGCTGGTTGACAAGGCACCATATCAAGCACTGGCCAAGTCGTCGGGCCAAACCAACGATTCTTTCTATAATCAGGCGTGAAGTTTAACCTCAAAGACATACTAACAGAAATATCGCATTATAGATACGAAGCCGTGGGTAATATATAATAGTGAGTCAATTAAATAACGCCACTACTGCTAGTTTACGAGGCATCTAATCAAGCCCTGGGCAAGTGGGTCGGGCGAAACTAACGATCCTTTTTACGATCTGTCTGAAACACTAACTCTGAGACGTTTCAGGAGAAATGTCACAATACTGCTGTTATCTGTATATCCAGGAATCTTCATACATATTTTTATTTAATTTTCTTAATATATTTAAGCAAATTTAATATATAATACTTGTTGGCTTATTAAGTCCCTTAATTATTATGAAATATTCTTGTATGTTGTATTATAAAAACTCTCAATCAAAACATTTATGTATTTCTAAATGTAATTTTTGTGTAACTGGTGTTGTTAATTGGAAATTAAACATAGCAGAAAAATTACATGGCTTTTAAATAGATGAAACAAAAGTCATACACGTATTACGTTTGACAGATTTGACCCAAAACAACTAAACTTTTTGGAAACTATTCATTGTTAGAATTTTCAACCTGCAAATATTATCTAAAAGTGATGTTTAGTATTTTAATTGCAATAAACATTTTATTTTGGATGTACTTTACTTAAAAAAATAAAATAAATAATATTTTCACGTTACGTAATTAATTTTGGGATCCTAAAATACATCATCCCAAAATGATTTCAACTTTAAAATTAACGAAATCAAAATCTGAATAAAAAAGCCGTTTTCCTAGTCTGAACTAGAACCTAGTACGAATTATCATTACATCATAACAAATACTTCCCTTGTATGCATGATTATATTTTGACATTTTGTACGTATACTAAACATACAATTAATTTAATTGTAAATCATTACGTTTAAAATGCTTATCGAGGTTTAGAAATGTTACAATATGTAATTTTTAAAATAAATCATTGTTAGAACGACATAAAGTGATTAAATTCAAAATTTCAGCCTTTTCATTTATTGTTATATAAATTTGTGATATTCAATTGTGATATAAATAAATTAACACCGTGATCCACTTACCGCAGCAGTTTTTAACATTCACAGTTGCTAAGTTACACATTTCGTAGCGATAATAATCATAAAAACGCTTAAAAGAATGTGAATTACTCCAATCAGTGAGATCTAAATAAAAATAAAACTCAATTTTTAGAAGTAACTTTTCAGGCTGAATTCACTATAAAATAATATAAGCTCTTAATGATTTTTTAATTTTTTTATAATTTTAAATTCTACATATTCTATTTTTTGTTTTGATGGAATCCAAATTGTTAGGTATTTATCTAATAAGAGAAATTATTTATAGAGAATAATTGAACTTAGTATTGTATGTTATCCTTCATCATTAGGTTTCATAGGTGAGGAATGATTTTAGATAAGGGTGCTAGATTTTATTGTCCCCATGAATAGACTGGAAATATTGAATATTATTATATTAAATTACTCAAAATGTATAAATCAATAAAAAGTTAGAAAAGTTAGGGTTACAATACTTAAAAGTAGATTGTTTTAGTCCCTACCATTTCAGTTTAACTAGCAGCTTAAATTTATTACACCAACTTTAGAGAGGGAGAGCTATGGAATGCATGGGTACAATCAATCTGTTACAGATTAAATAATTCAATTAAATAACTACAAATATTCTATCCGGTAACGTTTCCATAAATTTTTCAGTAACGTTTTTAATTGTTAGATGTTACAATTCGTATAACTATAAATATGTTTTAATGTATTGGATTTTATATTCATTAAAAGAATTAATATTGAAATTTTAAAAGTTTTTATCAACAAGTAAAGTCAACTATGGTTATTAAAAATTTCTTCAAAATTATGACTCGTTAAACTACAACTGGTACATAGCAAGAATTATTATTTATAACACTAAAACATGCACATTTTTAACTATATAAACTATTTTATTGAAATAGTACATTAAGTATTTGATAAGATAAAGTCTTGTTTAATTTCTTGTCTCTTAAATCTTTTATGCAAATATATGCCTTGTTTAGGTAATTTTGAAATTGTATACCCAATGTACAAGATCAACGTGTGTAAATATTCTGTTATAGTAATACAAGCATTAAATATATGCAATAATTTAAAACCTATTATAAAACTTAAAAGATTATTATTTATTAAAAAGTTACAAGTAAAAGTGGCGCCGACAGATATTCAGATATCCTTTCGATAACATGTGAAAATATATACTGACAATCACGAGCCTTTGAATTTTTGAGTGATTGCAGTCCTTTCAAAACTTGATCTGAAATTCTGGAGGAACATAAATCTTTTCATTTCCTTATGAATTATTGATACTTTCTGCGTATAGTTTGTATCTTGGAAGTAATACATTGTTATAAATCTCGGAAAATGTTTATCACTTCTATCATTTTTAACGGCAAAAGAAATTTTAATTAGATTGGTATGAAACATTACATTCAGTTTCAATTTGTTGTATACGCTACAAAAAAAAGTACTCGTTGCAACGAATTCTCCTCCTTTCAGGTAGTGTAATAAACGAGATAGCTTACATTATATCAACTTAGTCGTAAAAACTGTATTTTTCCAAATACAAATATTAAGCAGTATGTTGTATCAGAAAACTTAGTGATGTACTATAGTATACTATATTATAATGTTGGCTACTTAAACTGTGAATATCCCGGCAAAAAGCAAATAAGAAATATCCCAAGTACCATACCAATTATTATTAACACACAAAATGGGATGAACTTGCACTAAATTGTATTGTTGCGTATAAATATGGGATATGACTAGAGACTACCAGAGAGCTGTGATATGGTTAGAGACTGCCAGAGAAGCGCGACATGATTAAAGAATAGGTAATTTGTAAGGGAATAACAACATAAGAAACAATATCGTCGTGTAAAGCAGTTAAAGTAAGTGGTGAGCATTTGAGGCTGTTGATACAACAAGTAAATCAGTCTGGCAGCACTTACAGAACAACCATATGAACATTAAATACGATGCAGATATATCGATGTAGATGTACACTGTTCAAGTTATTATTGCTGTTTAACAACTGTTAAATATTAATCTCATTGTTATATTTTGCAGTATAAACTACTGGCTCATTTTTTTTTATTTTATATTGTAAATCAAATCAGTTAAGTGAAAAGACACGTAAAAATAATATTAAATAAACTAACAAATTCTATGTTTAATAAGTTAGTACTTCACTATAACAAATAAACAATATATATAATCTATATTTTGGCAATAAAATTTATGCAAAAAATTGTAAAACAAGTGTTTAAAATTCTGGATACTGATGCTCGGAGTCTGTTAACATATTCTGACAATTTAAAAGATATACAGGCTTCACATGGAGATTAACACTTACTTTGCGATTTGTTTGCATGTATCACGTATTGGTTTGCCGAATTGTATTTTTATTATTTATTTGCTCAATATTTGTATTGTTACCAAATGCCACTTATAAAACATTAAATTAATTGGTTTACAATTTTTAAAATATCAATTTAAATGACAATTTACAACATTGAAACAACAGTAATTTTAACTGTTATAAGTAATAGTCAATTGATCATTAATCTATAGTCAATCAATATTAGTGGTATCTCGATTAGTGTATTTTAAGTAAAGCCTCTTACTTAGCGCTCAGTAAAACCTCTATTACTTCTTTACTATTTGTCGTAGAAAAATACACCGGATATTAAGAAACAAAAGTTCATGCTCTCCTAACCTACCTGTTAATCCTGAAGAACCCATTTTTAAAATTTTTATTAATTTGTGACAACATTTCCCGTGATTGAGTTGTTACAGATTTCAACATTTTGTATGACTGCCATTTTTTTTAACCGAAGATGATATATTTTCTGAAAGTCGTTTAAAAAAGGTCATAATTAGATTAAGACATTTATAAATTTGTATTATTTTTTCTACTGTTAATAATTAAAACATTTTTCTTACAAAAAACCCCAAACATGCTAATCAGCTATGGATGAGTTAATATAGCACTATAATTTGTGTGACGTTTCTTTCTTATTTTTAACTTTCAAGTAATTTGATGTGTATTTTATGGACAACCTATATTATTATGTTTGGCGTGTGATTAAATTTCTTATCAGTGTGTGTTTTTTTGTACAAACTTCTAACAAATCCTCATATATTTCCAAAGTTCTTCACATACTTCTAAACTATGGGTCACACCATATGATCTACGATTAAGAACCGGGTGTTGTTTTATTTAGGAGTTTTGGTTCTATTATTTATTAATAATGTAAAAATATATCAATTAATAACTTTAATATTATTGTTATTGCAAGAAATTAACCTTCTATACTAAGCAAAAGTTTAAATAAAATTATTTATCTCAGGCCTGTGTAAATTAAACAACAGTGAATTTGCTACAACCCAGGCTTGCAATGATAAGTCTAATAATAGTAACTGTTGTTAATAATGAGACAATGAGAACAAATGTTTTTTATGTAGATTGCATTTTTTTATACAATGGTTTTAAATCGGACTCCACTATTTTCGGAAGAGTTTTTCTTACCGGAGATTTAAAAACCTAGATTATTAGAAAGAGCAGACTTACTGAGAAAATTACATGAAGATTATTATGAAGATCGGTTTCTTGTTTTCTGCCTCCCAAATATAACTTATTATAAAAATAACAAATAATACATATAACCAATTTAGTAAGCACTGGTATGATCTGAGCTCTAATTTAGGTAATATCTTAAGGGATATTTTTCTTTTCTGCCAGAAGTGCGAGCGACCAAAGCCCAGGCCAGGGACATTTTCAATCAGTAAAAGTAGGATTATCTGGAACGTGATCTGAGGTCGGGAAAGTACCGTTCGGAAATGCCCCTAGCCATAAGTACGGGCAAATCTTAACCTACTTATAACAATTAATAGAAAGGGACATAGAGATCGCGCAACATTGCTTCCTTTTGTGAGGCAGAAAACATGAACGGATGCTGTTCAGTCTCTGCACTGAGCAGAAGGTGAAATGGAGCTGATCTCAACATTCGTATTGAATAAACTTTTCCCACCATAGCTAAGTATAAAACTCCAAGCCTTACTTAAATGGATAAAGAGAGTAAGATTGTGCTTATAAGTGCTCAATAGAAGCCATTCTTAAAAACAAAATACAAAAGTAGTATGATGAAACTCAAATTGAGAGGAACATATATTATAGGTTTCAAGAAATTAGTACAGTAATGAGCTTAAATAATGTATTTATTTAATGTTCTGTAATTAGTAACTACAGTTAAACTACAGTAGTAGTTTAAAGAGTATTACACAATAGATTGTACATTATGAAAAAGTATACAATTGTCTCAATTGAATGTGAATGATCCATATTGATTTTAGCTATCATAGTTAAAATTTATATTTTTAGAATGTGTTTAGCTTTACTAATCTTAAAATCAGTTCGGTAGATACCTTGAGTTATTGATGAGTTGAAGAAGAGTAAAAATTGTGGGTAGCTCCTAAAAATATTATTTGACGAGTGAAGAAGATAAATAAAAAAAATCAGTTGTAATAAAAATTTTTAAGACACCAAAATGTATCCAAAGATTAAAAAGATATAATGGAAGTCAATTAAATTCATTAATAATGGTAAAGTTTAAAGTTTCCAGTTGAACATGGGTATTGGTAAGACTAGCGTGCTTGCAGGTTGCTTATTTTAATGAGGCATAGTTCTCAATAAAAGTAGTAGTGAAAAAGTTTTCTACAAGACCAATCTAAAAATATTATCGAGCACTCAGGCAAATCCCACTTTGATAACGCTCAGCGAAATGTCATCAACTAAAAATCTTGCTCCCCATATGATACTGTCATTATACACGTTCATTACAAAATAATCATACAATAACATTTATTAGTAGGAACTAAGGTTTCACAGATGGAACAGTAGAAGCAATTCTGAGAAGATTGCTTTTGTGGATAGTCAAACAAGTTTCCTTTGCATGTTGCATTAAATTGAAACAATTGAAATGAATTCCTACAGTCTATGTTGAAAAGATTAATAACGTATTTAACAGAGGAGTTGATCTACGGTTCTGCCTAAAGTTATGGTTCTCGTCTAAAAAATTGGAACGGTAACCACACTTTTTATTCTAATACGAAAACTTACTACTTAAACAATTGAAATTTACTATATAAGTTAGTGTGTTAGAAATTGTACGTTCTATGTCCTCTATTACTAGGATCAAAATATCATCTTAACTAGATAATAAAAATTTTTTATTTGTTTGATATATTTAAAAGTAAGTAGCTTAGAAATGATGACCGATGTCAGTAGCTGTGTGTACCAATGAGTACTATGTATTTATTGTTCAGCTGTACTATGAAATGGCGTGGGGCTGGAGTTCTCAACCACCTGATTATACTCTTAGAGTATATTAAACAGATTATAGTTATTTATAGATATTGCTCTAACCGCCTAACTTCTAATATAAATCAGTAATTTATATTCTTTATTAGTTATTTTATTTGTATGTCCCCATTAATTGAGTGTATTGCGTGTATGTTCTTAAAATAAATTATCATATTAACAAGCAGCTACCAGCTGCTTCGAAAACAATATCGTAGGCTTTGTATGCGTAAACACTTCTGGTTCGAGTAATTTATAACTCCGACGCCAATATTGAGTTTGTTCTTGTGGCCAAGTTCAAGAAAACAAGTCAAAGAGTGTGTATTTATTGCTATTTTAATTTACTCCGGTTCCAAGTTTTTATCCAAACTTTATTTTGCTTTATTTCCCGATCAAGAAAATATACCTACATACACAGATCTGAGAAGCCTACTCCTGTCAAAAGACAACTAAGATGGGTTTTGCTTGTTAGAAAAAATTAAGAAAATACGTCACAAAGTGTACGTTTATGGCCGATGTAATTTACTTCGTTCTTAGTAATTTTTGTTTCAAGAAAAGGTCTGAGAAGCCTACTTCTGTTTAAAAGACTTTTAAAATGGGTTTTATAATCGTCTTTAAATTAAAAGTATATTTTAATTTTATTTATATTTACATTTATATACATACATATATATATATATATATATATATATATATATATATATATAGGTACATATATATGTATGTATATGTATATGTACAGTTAAAAGTTCATTAACAGTAGTAACACACATGTTTGTTTCTTTATGAACAGAAACTATGATTTGTATTTTAGAACATTTAGAGCTGGAAATTGGTACATTACTTTAAAAGCATAGTCAACCTAACTTTCATACAACTGTCCTGACTGCTACAAAGTGAGTCTTCGAAGGCAAATTCTGACCATCTTGTGTTTTAGGACAATTTATAAGGCAGAGTACTTACCTAATCGCTCAAAATCTGACAACGGCGGAAAAACTAATGGGTTATCCTTTAAGAATTTACACATTATAAATGGAAACAAATTGATAATAGTGGTTAAAATAATAACCATATGGTTGTAATGCTATAATATATTGTTCCACAGCGGTTTACGGACCGACAAAGACACAGCGACGTTCCCAGCTATAAGCTTGGTTCACGTTCTGCAAATTACAATACCTTCTCCTTGCTATGAGTGTACAGAAAGTAATCAAATAAAATCCATTCCAGTGTAAATCTGAATCTAAATATATCTTTATCTCAATAATGGAAAGGAAACAAACTGCTCGTTTGAAGCTACAAACGTGTCTTTCAATTTACATTTGTTCTACAAACAAAAACCCAAATTTATTATATTCCACCAAAAAATATTAAATTATAATGACACCAGTTGGAAACAATGTTTTATTTAGAATAACTACAGTAATATATATATATATATATATATATATATATATATATATATATATATATATATATATATATATAAACGCTTTGTTGTTCATTCATCCAATATTAAACGTATTTAAATTCATATTAGTGGAACAGGGGCAAATGGGACGTATAATTGAGGTCACGCGTGACAGGATTAAAACTCAGAAAGCAGTCATTGCCGTAGTTGCAAGGAACCGGAGAATACAAATGACAAGTTTAATACTGTCTTAGTATCAGGAAATTAGTACTATGGAGCATAAACCATTACTATAAAATACTATAACCTAATTATATCCAAATTTATAATAATATACTGTACGTTTTCTTTTAATTGTACTAATGTGTTTATTGACACTTTAAAAGTATTTAAAACAATAACTGCACTATTCTTTATTTGTTATGTTTTTATGGGTAATTTGCTGAGTGAATAGGGATACAATAAATAAAGAACGGTTCTTAAGAATGCCTAAGATAAAAGAAAGAGAATGAGATCAAATAAAAATGTGTATTGTACAGCTAACTTGCTTTCTAGCTTATTCTATCATTTAGATCAACTAAATGATCGAATATTACCATTTAGTTCATTATACGGGAGTTTTAGTTTTTCTGATATTTTAGTCATTTAGTTCGTTTACTCCCGTCCATATACGGGAATAAATCTTAGAAATAACTGGGTGCTATTAATATATCTGAGAATTTAAAACTTAGAGCGTTTCTTTGCTGTTACAAATATTTCTGCGTATCTCAGGTGCTTCACTGAAACTATATAAGCTGAAGGTTTGTTTCTTCACGTCGGATACCAGTTGATACACTCATTGTCTTTTCTACTTGTCCCTTCACTATTACTACAATCGCATTTTGTTTTTTACTAATATATTGAAGGCTTCCGTTTCAGTAAGTAAGACTATAGTAGAGGTATAAAGAGTAAAGCTAATATTTACACACGATTCAGGTAACTTGCGAGTTACAAATAGATACTTGCATTACGCCTAAATATATTTGTGTTCTTCCTTGGACTGACATTTTTCACTTTCTATAATATTACTAGCAATGTATAGGTTAAATAGTAGTATACGCGTTATATTATAACTCGCTTTATGTACACTAAATACCTCTGTGCAGTGTGTAACAAAGCTTTCTACACAAACTTACGGATATTGTTCCATGAGGTAAAAACCAAAAGCAACCAAATGTCTTTCTCTTTTTGTTTATTGTGTGTCTGCGTTTTAAGTGTAATTTCAGAAAGCAGTTAAGATCAAAATAAAATTTGATACAATTATTTTGCTTATATCAAGAGAAAAATAGTAATATATTATTATACAGTGTGCTTGAACATTTCCGGAATTCTTTAATAATTTTTAAACCATTTATTGTAAAGCAGTGATACTTCATATATCAATATCACCCATAAAAATAAAAGGTTTTATGCAATTTTCAGGTTTTTATCTAATCATGGGGACGGTCCACAAGGAGCCAGAAGATAATCTTAAACTAGAGCATAGTTTCGAGATGTACATAAAATTAAAGGATTTGTTATAGTAGAACAAAATGCCACAAAACGGACCTCAAGAGGCTTACTGTATTCAAAATGACGGCGCGGCGTTTAAAGTTTTCTTAACATATCTGGAGGTATTTCCAAATTTTCTTCATTAATGCGAAGAATTAATTCTTGTGTGTTGGCAACAATGATCACAACAATGGAATTGCGACTTGTAACGCACGTTTTATGAAAACTGAGTTGTGAGCCGGTTCAATACCTATATCTCCCCGGCTCATGTGTGTTTTATATAGTGTATGTGTGTGTGGTTTATTGGCTGCAGAGGCCACTGACCATTTGAAGGCGTTTAGCCTTTCCGGGAGGGTGGCGTCAAAGGTCCGAACCGTGGTGTACAAGTTAGGAGTAGCTCCAGATTGAAAATTTTGTTTATTTAAGTTGTTTTGTTAGTTTTTACTGAGCTGTTTTCCTTCTGACATGTGCGGCTAAGTTTACGGCCCCTCACTGATGAGGTCCAAGAGATGAGTTGATTTTCTCCTGTCATCTCTCCATCATGCGTGGTCCCAGAGAACCTTCGCTTTTGCGCTCTGCTGAAGGACGGCCACCATGATGGACAATATCTTCTAGTCAACATCTGTGATACCCTGCTCATATTCTTTATTTATTTGTTATTGTTATTGTTGCCATTTATACAGGGTGATTCATGAAGTTCTCCCCCCACTTCTACAGCACATTTTACTAGTAAAAATAATGAAAAAATGTTATATAAACATAGGTCCGAAAACGCTTCGTTAGCGAGTTACAGCTAGCGAAAGATTTCGCCTGAATTCCTGGGTAAAGAGTAAAATAAAGCCATACTGAACTTTTGGAAAGGTTAATTAAGTAAGAAATATCGTCGATTCTTATGTATTTTTACCTGATAAAGCTAATAAAATAGGTTTCAGAACTGTACCTGTAGTAGTTTTTGAGGGATTCAGGGTTAAATGCAAAAAATTGGGGCACGAAACAATGTTTTTTTTAAGTTTGATGTACAATAACTTTGTTAAATTGTTAATAAATACATAAAATCAACAAACATTAATTGTAGAGAATTTAATTCTGAGAAAAATTAATATAATCAAAGTCTAAAATAAAACAGAAATAAGTACCAAAAAATCGATTTTATTCAGTATAATACATTACCAGCTGTAAAGAAATACCGTACGGTATTTAGTTAAAATAAAACAAAAACAAAATGTTTGTTCCTTAATGATGAGATAAATTGAAAAGATAAAAAGATTAACTGTTAAATAAATTTGTTTGTAAATAAAAATATCATGTTTTATTACGATGTTCGAAAATAAATGAAGCAAACATTTTCCCATTATTGTTTACTAATCATCGAAATGCAGTTTTTTGTTTTATTAATTTCTAAGTTGGTAACGCATGAATAACAGCTGATCAACAATGGTATTCTGTACTGTTACGTTAGAACTGTGTATTAGTGGTGTTTTGCAAGCTACAGCAGGAGATTTTATGTAGTAAGCCCGACTCGTGCCGTAAAGGTAATTTTGAGGGCAAATATGTACCTAATTTTGATGGTAAAAAGGTAGCTGGTTTAATACAGAACAGAAAGAAAACAGAAAGAAATAGACTTGGGGACAGTTATCATCGTTGGCCGAGAGGGGAGGTTGCTGCTCTGGCTGCGCAGGGAGTAAGGGCTGCCCGCTCAACCTGCCCACAACTGGATGTGCTTGTGGGGAATGTGGTGCAGAAGGCCCTGGTTGATTCTGGGTCAGCACGCAGCCTGATTTCTTTGTCGTTTTTTGAAGATCTAAAATCTTCTGGGCTAATACGGCAGGTTGAGCCTAGTTCACTTATCTGCTGGACTGCTTCACGCACACCTTTACCTATTATCTGTAGTGCCCAGATTCACATCAAAATTAATTATTTCTCTTGGGATTGGAGCTTTTTGGTGGCTAAGGACCTGACTTTTCCTTTCATCTTGGGAGCAGATTTTATCGGAAAAACTGGCATGATTTTGGATTTGGCCTCCAGTCATGTTTTCTTTGCTTTCGCCAGGCGGGTGCTCGTTCCCTTTTCAGATGTCGAGTCTCGTGGGACTGCTGCCTTAGAGATGGAAGATAAGAGCTTGACTCCTCCTGACCAACTAAGACCAGGACAGAACAAAAGCCATAACGGATTGTGAGCCACCGAAGAACGCAAAAGAAGTGAGTAGATTTATAGGAGCGGTAAGTTATTTCAGTAAGTTCATACCAGGGTATGCAAAATATGCTGCCTGCCTAAATGATTTAAGAAAAAAGAATACCAAGTTTGTGTGGACTGAAGAGTGCCAAGCAAACTTTGTTAGCTATACCCAACTATAACGAGCAAATGAAATTAAAGACAGAGTAAGTAAATGTGAACTGTGTATTAAAGCAAAGCCTAGTAGAAAGTATTTCGGTAAGTTAGTGTCTAATGTAAGTGAGAAACCAATGGACAGACTTTATATTGATTATTTTGATGCACTAGTAAGAAGCAAATTGCAGAACAACAATATTTTAATAATTATGGATGACCATAGCAAGTTTGTATGGTTGTATGCAGTAAAAGATGCCAAAGGTATATCTGAAATTAAAATCCTGGACAATATTGTGTTTAAACAATATATAGTTTCTGACAATGCAGAATGTTTTAAAAGTGTGGAACTCAAGAACTATTTGTTTAATAGGGGTATAGTGCATCATTTTATTACACCTTATGTGCCTGAGCAAATAAATCAGAAAGACAATTAAGAACTTTGAAACAAATGCTAAAAATTTATTTTTCTGAAAACCAACAAAAATGTGATACAGAGTTGACTAGTATTCAGCAAGCAATTAATTGTAGTGTGTCTGAAGCAACAAAAAATGAGCCCACATCAGTTAATATTTGGTTTTCAACCTAATAATGCTTTGAGTAATCAATGGTCATTAATTGAACTTGTGTGTGAAAATGATGTAAACGATAAAAGGTTTGAAATAGCGATTAAAAATTTAAAAAGGTCAATTAAAGCCAATAAGAAAAGGAAACTATACAGTAATGAGAATGCAGAACATCCTTTTGCTGTTAATAAAGAAGTATTTATCGAAACGCAAGAACAAAGCAAGAAATGTGATAAATTTCAGAGTAAATTAGCCATGAACTACACCGGACCCTATAGGCTAATACACAAACTGAGTGAAGTAACCTATTTAGCCCAAAGTGTGAAGAATCCAAAAATAATAAAAAAGGTCCTTATTTCACAGTTGAAGTTAAAGAGAGTATTGGTAACAAAGGGTTGCGCTGTTGTGTTTTGTTATTATTGATTATAGATACCTGGAAGCCTACCTAATTAATAAAAAGGGAAGATGATTTATTATGTATTATGAAGAAAGTATAAAAATATTGGATTGCCAGGAAGAATAAATAATCCAATAACAAGCATACTACAAACAAAGATGGGTGAGAAAGTATATGTTTAATGGAAATATAAATAAAATTATAATATAATGTGGACTTTTTGTGTATAGTGAAAATCAGAGTGATGTTAATTAAAAGTTACATAAACTAATTGCAATATGTCCACTAATCAATTTCAGGTAAATAAAAAGGAAATAAAAAAACCAATAATGCAAGAAGATATAATATTATTGGTGTACTTGTAAAATGATGAAAGTAAGAGGAAACTGTTTTAAACTTAGATTTTAAAAGAATAGTTTAAGTGTCTTGTAGCATGTGAAGTGACTTTTGTAATAACAAATTCAGGATTATTGTAAAAATGTGTTGGATAATTGTTTATAAAATAATATCTGTCCGTCAATAATGTAGAATACCTGGATAAAGCTTACCTAATTAAAATCAAAATGTCTTTATTTACAGTGAATATAAAAGATTGATATGTAATCCAAATAGGCACAAGACGCAGCACACTCACTAGACGGTTGAAGTCGCGGAAGAAGAACAAGAACTTGTATAATTACTTTATTCTAAAATGTAGTGCACATACTTAATACTTTGTAATTAATGCTCTCCTCGAACGAGTTTATGGTTTAGAATCATCACGCACAACCGGCCGAACGCAGGTGGATGGACTGACTAGAAGAATTCCTGTGCCACCAGGAAATCGAACAAAGGGCCAGCTGTTGCGTCCAGAGATAGAGCCAGGAGCGTACCGAGCGGCGCACCAAGGAGCGTACCGAGCGGGGCACTCGGGGGTGTCGGCGCCCTACTATGGATCCACTCAGCATCATCTGGAGCTTCCTTAGTTTTAAGATTGACAAAGATTGTATGTAAATAGTAATGTGTGAATGTGTTTGTGGTTGAATGTGTTAAAAGTAACAAACAAGAATTTATTTCTTTTAATAGGACTCTTCCACGGTAATGCCAGTTTTGAGCGTGGGTGATGTACCGATTGTATTAAATAATAATTCTGGGGTAACTGGATTACCGGAGGAAGGAGTAGGCCCAGATGAAAGATAAGGCCTGGACTGTACAAAAGAGGCTGCTATCGGCGAGGCGCGCATCGCAGATGGCAGTCTTCGATAACGAAATTGAGAGGTGAGGTGAGGTAGACGTCCGTACCTCCGTCTCAGTTCATCGGAAGTGATTGTAACGAGTAGAGTAAATAGTGCTTGGAGTAAATCTTTTTGCTAATCGTCATCGAACCTGCGGGTAAGTGAACTTTTTAACTGGAGTCCAGTCAATATTCATTCTAAGTTATTTAGAATAATTTTGGGAAAGAAATATTGAAAAAATTAAATTTAATAGGAATTTAGGAACTTGTCCTTTTGATCTGTGCAATATAAAACTTGTTGGTGCAGTGAGCACAGGTATATAAAATTTTATGTAAAAATATTAAAAGATTTTTGTGGTTGCTACAGATGCTTTCAGCAGTTTTTTTATTTATTAAATCTCTAACACTGAAGAATTTTTTATTTTAAATCTGTAACACTGAAGATTTTTTTTTTATTTTAAATCTCTAACACTGAAGAATAATTTTTGAAGTAAAGTAAAGAAAATTAGTAACAAAATAAAAATTGAATTAAGAAATAAGAATTGCCAGATTAGATTAGAGTGTGAATGTTTGAATTTTGAAAATTGAATAAAAGACAAGCTGTAAGAACTGTGTACATTTCTGGGAGTGAAAAATATATTACAAGTTTGAATTTAAAAGTCATCAAGAAGTTTTTAATTTAATTTTAATTCCAGTAATTATTTTTAAGAATAAGTGTTATTTTAGTTTGAAATTTATTTATTTCAGAAGATTTTCTTTTATTTTTAAACCTTCACAAAAGTTTTAAATTTCAAAGCTAACCCCTCATGTGCCAGTAAAACGGTGCACTTTGATAAGGCAGTAATTAAGTTTATCTTTAATCTGCCAAAGAATGTAAAATCTTTTGGGTTGAAAAGTTTAACTATGGTTTCAAATTTTTCATTCAACTTAAATTAATTTTTCAAATTAAACTAAATTAATGTAACTAAATAATACAGTAACAGCTAACATAACACTATAACTTTTATATACTCGTTCAACAGTATCCTCATTTGCTAGTTTGAATTGCTCTATTTTACATCCTGTGTACTGTTTTCTGTGTACACAACTTATTAAGACGTGGCTTGGTTACTGATTCAACAGTATTCTCACTCATTAACATGCAATGCTTTGTTTTATATCCTGTTAATGAGTACTGTGTACCAAAGACTGAGTACCGAGTTCTGTACACACCGAGTACTATAAAAAAAAAATAAATACTGTATACTGAGTACTGTGTAATGTGGACTGTAAACTGTATACTATGCACTGTGTACTGTGTAGTTCTGTTTTACAGTGTGTCTCATGAAACTTGGCTTGCACTCTGTGACTTTTGTTTGACTTTTGAATAAACAGCTTTAGTATGTATTTAAAAAATTGTTTAAAGACGTTTGTTTACTTTCCTAGCTATTATATAATGTGAAAATGATGATACTAGATTCACGGATCTATGCCTTTTCGCTTTGTTTTTACGTTGACCTTTCTGGACCCGTGTACAGTACGCGCGCTGAAGGTTCGGCCACGAGTCAACCGAGCGGACTATGGCGGGACGGGTGGATTGCAGGATATAACAACTGTTCTGCAGACATCCGCCAATGTTTGGCCCGCTGCGGTCTGAATATTTATTGTCCCTGTTCTCCCTCACAGTCGAGTATTCACTGTTGTTAGAAGTGGACAAGTGGTTTAAGTGCGTTATACACAATTCATTAGGTAGTTTAGTTAGTAGTGAGGTTAGTGAATTTTGGTAGTTGTAGGGCGTAACAAATTATTTAATATTATCCTTGCTACTAAGGTTATATTACAAGTTTTAGTAGTTTTGTTTTGATCCATCATCTCAGTCGGTACAATGGCCCGATATGTTTCCAAAGTGGCTCGAGGAAAAACTACGAAAAGCCAGGCTCGAGAAATTATATGGAGGGTTAGTGAGTTCATGGCAAATGAGTTGAAACTATCTAATGATGAACGAATCCCTATAAATAAATGTTTAGAAAAATCTGCCGGCTTGTGGTGTTTCAAAGACACTGATTAAGGAGATTCGCCGTGAAAAAAATTATGGATTCTTCCACTGAAGGGGAGTGTTCGTTCACTACCAATAAAAAAATACAAAAAAAAAGAAAATAGTAGAACTAGACGACTTTGATAAATGTGTTGTTCGAAGAACCATCCATGAATTTTATAAAACTGATAGTTGCCTGCCAACTCTTTAATTGTTAAAAAAACAAGCTGAATAAAAAAATTAACTATGAAGGGGGTTTAACTAGCCTCAGAAAAATATTAGCATCATTAGGTTTTCGGTGGAAAAAAATTGAAAATAATAGGCACATTTTGATTGAAGCTAGTGACATAAGAATGAAACGTATAAACTATTTACGAAGTATAAAACAAGCGCGAGCAGAGAACTCTCCTACTGTTTACATTGATGAAAGGTATATATTATCATCTCATGTGACTGAAAAGGGATGAAGTGACGCCAGTCTTCAAGGTTTTAAAAATAAAATAAGTAAAGGCGAGAGGGCCATAATACTACACGCAGGGGGTGAAATGGGGCTTATTCCTGGAGCTTGCTTAATCTGGAAAGCGGGAACGAACGAAGGAGATTATCATGATCAGATGAACCATGCGAACTTCATGACATGGACAAGAACTCAGCTCATTCCAAACTTACCAGTTAACTCTCTAATAATTATTGATAATGAGGCCTATCATAACGTCCAAGTTAATAAAGCACCTAATTCAGGTTCCAAAAAAGCAGAAATGATCAAGTGGCTACAAGATCATGGACTGCAGTTTGATGCAATGTCACTTAAACCCGAATTGTACAGTTTAGTAAAACAACATAAGGATGTATTTAAAAGATTTGCATTTGACGATTTGTTAGAAAACCACGGACACAGCGTTCTTCGCCTTCCTCCGTACCATCCAGATCTAAATCCGATTGAGAATATTTGGAGAATAATAAAAAATTATGTAGGTCAAAAAAAATGTTATAAATAACATTAAAAATACCATAAGGTTATGCAAAGATAAGATAGACTCAATAACAAATGAAGACTGGGGAAAGGTGTGTAAGAAAGTTGTAAAATTTGAAGATGAATATTATGAAAAGGAACATTTAATTGATGACACAACAGAGAGAATTATTATTAGTTTAAATGACTCATCTGACGGCAGCAACAGTGAACAGGATGCCAGCGAAGAATCGGAAACGGGTGGTGAGAATGGAAATAACTCGCTATTGGCAACTCTATTATAGGTAAGAACAGCTTTGTAAACAAAGTAAAATCTAGGGAAAATACTGTTCACCACGCCGATTTTAAAATAACGGATTCTACATTTATGCGTTGTGAATTTAAATTCTTAATATTTGTATTGTTAGACGTTTAGTAATTTTACGATTTTTAATCACTAATAGATTTATGGCATTTTATTTCTTATCTGTCAGAAAGTCAATTAATATACAATGTATTGCTAAGGTAGTATTCGAATTTGGAATTGAATGCTACAGTGTAACACGGTTTAATCCATATATAACCAATGCCTCTATGTATAGTGTATTCGTAGAAATGCTAAAAACAATCATTTATTTTCATGCCACATAATTAATAATTAAGTTTTTCATAAACAGGATTCTTTATACAACAGTTTTTCGTATTTATTCATCTGTCATAAAATTAGTTTATAAACAATACACCCCAAAACACTTTCTATTCGAATATAATACAATGAAATTCAACATAATTTCATTAAAGTTTAAAACTTTTAGTTTATCACAAATCACCACTATGGCCTAAAGTGTTTTTTTTTTTCAGAATTAAACTATTGCAAAGTGATTCAATGTTAAACTTTCAAATGGTATTACCGTGTTGCATTTACGTGAATGGGCCATAAACTGTAGGGCAGCGGTGTCGGTGATACATTCCACTTCAGACTAAGTTACGGCTAACCTAAACTATGTATCTGAAAAAAAGTTAAATCTAAAATTAACTTCAGTTCATTCAGAAAAACTTTCCCGCTGGTGAAAGTTTCCTGACCAAATAATAAAAAACATCCTCACATACAAACTTTTTTGTATCACAATTTTGGCACAGTTAATTTTAAAATATACCGTAGTTTATTGAAGAAAAGTAATAAGACATTGACACTTAATACATCCATTAGCATTGGCATATAAATAGGAAAATAGATCTGCGAAGTTTCAGAATTTTATATTGTACATGTGGAAGTTGGTCTAACCATAAGTTGATTGTCGAGCGAGAATTAAACATTGCCGTCCGTGACGGATCATTGGAGAGTCAATGTTTTTATTTTGTTAGTAGGGCAACGAAAGGGCCGAACCTTCAGCGCGCGTACTGTACGTAGTTCGTGTGTCAACAGTTCGGCTTAAGGCTTTATCTGTTGTACAAATGGAAGTATTGGAAACAAAACCGATGTTGTGTTTTGCCTACGGCAAGATGTCGATGCTGCACTGTAAATAAATGCTAACGGGTATGTGACCTTTACAAGTGGACAATTCTACTGTCTTAAATTTTCACAGATTTAATAGAAACCTTTCCACTATCCACATAAAAACATACACCTAGTAAAAGGATACATGTAATTGTATTAGAACTTTACTTATCGTATCTTTATCTTCATGTAATTACCTTTTGTGTTTGTAATCTGACAAATAAAAATAGGAAAAAGGGTTCCATTAACCGCTAATCGTAGTGTTTTACATATGTAAATATGATAGGTAGATTATCTCAGTGAATTTACATATACAGTACACATATATACAGTAGATAATGTACGGTACCCTAATGATTCAGGCCATTAAAACATTAGTAATTTGAGTGAATCGATTTAGGTTGTTCTTCCATGATTATCTTTATATATCATATTATTTTGTGCTTTTCATTCATTGCGTACGTATTAAACAGGTTTTGCTTTACTATAAATTGAGCTCCACAGATTTAATATATATATAGTTTATTTTCATATACTCTCAGGAACTTCTCGTTAAAATCTGGAAAGAGATCTCGTTGAATTTTGAGTACAACATACCCAAAGGGTCCTATAATAATTATCGAACATATTTATAATACAAGGGATCAACTAAAGAGTTATTGCACCCTGCTTGTATTATAGCTTTTGCCTGTTGAGAGTTATTAAAGTATTTAAATTGTCTTGGCATTAAATATTGTTGTTTTGAGATAAATAAGAGATTAAAACATACCATTACAACCATATCGTTCTAGAGACAAAGTCATGCACAGCATAGAACTCTAGTACGTCAAGCCTTTTAATTAAATTGTAGTATTTTAGAGTAAAGAAAAAGAAGCCACTTTTAGAAATCATATTTAAGTACCAAAATTCAAATTCCTTTATTGTCATTACGAATAAAATACAAAGACATTTTCCCAACTAAACCAATAATAAATTTAAAAAATAGTCAGAATAAAATATCTACATTAAAATTACAGTTTAAAATTCACTTTAAAATCCTTTTTAGGTTAAGGAAATATGGACTTCATATTTGGCTGTAATAAACATAATAAATAACTTGAAGATGTATCGTATGTTAAAGGTTAATTTATGCAAGGTTGACAGTTCAGACTCTGGCATGGTGAGCGGGTCAATACAATAATTTGGAAAATTGAGATGCTCCATCATAATGAAATCTCACAAGAGGTAGATAAGTAGTTGTATATATGTGGTTTATAAATTGTGGCCCTTAAATTTCATTTGTGTACCCTTTATATGTGATATAAATGCAGGCTAATTATAGTAGGCATATATGTTGTAGGAATGGAAAAGTTGTCATTTAAGATCATTTCTATTTATAGTCTTGCAATTAAAAAAAGTTGAGAAAAATGTTCCATACATTAAGCCGTCATGTTAAAGATTTCCAGCTAGGTTGTATAAAACTCACGATGAAAATTTTAACTACAGGACATTTTGAATTGGTCAGAAGTAAATAAATACCTGAGGATTTGTTTTTATGGCAATGTTTTTCAAGATTTCACAAAATAGGATTTCATGAAGGAAACAGGATTTTTCCGGACATTTGCCATCGTTCAGTGAAACAAGAAATCAGTAACACTACGTTTCGAGATCTGCAATCTGATCTCTTCTTCAGGTAAAGAACTAACCTAATACATAATTACAAACTAGGTTAAAATAAACAAATCTTACCAAAGCGTTGTGGCACGCCTAAGTCAGGAATTACAACCTACATGTTGTTTGTCAACTTCACTAACTCTATAAACATGCACTTAATAAAAAACTATACAAAACACTAATCATTAACTTAACTACGGAATATAGGTCACAATACGTCTTCACTCGTCTGCTAACCACCTACGACTTTATTTTCATATTTTCAATATAAAAGTAAAAGTAAAACTAGTATTTAACTATTTTATTTACAATTTTGACATTTTTGAGAATTTATGTATCTCGTACTTTGTTATTGTTTTAATTTTTAAAAGCATTGAATTTTAATTTTCAAACAGTTGAAATTTAAATATTCAATATTTTAAAAGTAAAGTTATGAGTAATTGCAGTTTTTTATGAAGATTTGTAAAGCAGATTGAGAAGTTTTCTTTTATTGATTTTTATTTCAAGAAGAAATTTTAATTTTGGAAGGCAGCCAGACTCTTTATTTAGTTTGTTATGTGTATTGAATTTTATTTCTAAACAAGAAGAATTAAGAAACTATCTTAGGTTTTCTAACATGTGTATACATACATTATATCCATTTGTTTACAAGTGACTTTAATTTGCAATTCAATTCCATTTTTGAAATTACACTTAAATTAAATTAAAATTACTGTGTATCGTTATTATAAAAAAAATATACAAACATTGCATCATTGTATTTTACCTTAAGTATATTTTCTTTGATATATCATAATTAAACATTTTTGAACTGTCATAGATTAGAAAAAATAAGAGACGTAGAGTAAAATTTCCAATTAAGTAGTCAGTATTGTGAGAAGTTCATTAAGTTCTTCAATAAAATACTTAATTTACCTTGTAATTATTATTAAAAATTAACGGGAGGAGATCACATTATACCCACTTTCTAACCTATAAACACCCTTCGGGTGAAACCAGAGAACAAAATAAGAAAATGTGGATAGGAGTTTTATGCTTGAATATAAATGTTACTATTACAACTTTGTTTCATTCCATTCAGGCCAAGAAGCACCAAATGTTGCCGGACAAGTATAATATTACGATATTAGTTTGGCTCCTCTCAACTGCTGATTCCGGATCTTGTTCTTTCTCGTCCGTTGAATATTAATTTTATACTTTACCAAGGATGTACTGTGCAATATATGGTAAGAACACATTTACAATAATATGTCCTGAAAAACATGTATATACACTACTATTATACACAGGATTAAAATAAAGATTCGACTTAACAACGTTGACTGGGTTTTAAGTCAAAATCTGAACTTAAACAAAAATTGTAAAACTACTTTTTTATTGCAGTGTTCAACTTTTATATGTATAAGGTAGGTATACGCCACATCACGTTTTGCATAACAGGCTTTGCTGAAGTCTAAAGGTCGTTTTACCTGTATTGTTGACTGACTGAGCGACAGACAAGCATACGGAAATTTGTACGTTCCTTTCGGTAAAAAACAAGTTGTCAGCCTACTGAATAATAGGCTTAAAGACGCAGATTTTTAAATTTTAGTATTTGATTTATTTCATTTAAATTTTGTTATTACCAAAACAAATAACTTCTATTTCCATGTCGCTCAGCCAAATTGCAATCATTTGCATAAATGAGGAATCATACCCTCTTCTTAGGTATAAAGTTCTTTACATAAATATTCACTTAAAACAAAAAAATGCGGCAATGATTTGCCTCTCAAAAATAATGTATCAAACTACCTGACTAGTTCACCAACAGTTCTAAGCTCAGACTATAGAACATGAAATCAAGAGATGTCACTGCATATAAGTCAAGAGCACAAACAAAACGTTACACCCGCACCAGCGAAAGTGAAACACTGAGTGGAACAAAAATCCGAAAGTATGAAGAATATATTAGCCTATGCGATGTAAGTCTCACTTTGAGTAATACTTTTAAATCAGGCATATTTCAAATGTAAACTACATTCACTTCGAACCTGAAATGAAAATTATTCAATTGTCAATAGTAAAAGTACGTGAATAGTCTCCTACGTAGGAAACTACAGACGTACATATATAATGTGATACAGTTCGAGAGGAGGCCATCGGTAAACTAACGTTGTGATGATGTTATTGTGACAAAATACGATCTTCATGAAACAAGAAACAGTACAAGGGGAAGAGGTTAACATTAGGGGAAATTGTAGTATCACTAGATAAAGGTGTATCACTTTGTATCACTTTGATTCAGAAAGGCCTTGCACAAAATAAAAAATTATATATTGGAAAATTTTGCATTCCTTTATCTATTGATACTACAATAAACCGTTTTTCCAATGCTCCAAGATTCTACATTAGGGGAAATGATCAGAAGGAATTTGGAGCCTGATTCCTTTGCTATAAAACAAGAACTGTATACAACAGTTTTAATAAATATGTCAAAATTAGTGTTTCTACGATAATAGAGTGCATAAAGATAGAGAATCATTTTATGTGGGGACTCAAACAAATCAAATTATTATCATAAGTAACCCCAGAACTACATAATATATTCTTAACTGATACGAATTAGTTAATAATTATTGTCACTTATATTATTATTTTACACTGTAAAATATTTAAAACATCATATAACTAATTCTTGGAGAAAGATCCCTGAACACCGAGATGGTTGACATTAATCCATTCCCGGGTCTGGAAAAGCTTATTTATGGTCGGACGCAAGCTTAATATCTTCCGCCCGGCATTTCCGCCCTGTGCATACAACTAGCAGAGACTGGATTTAACCTAGCTTAAGTTCAGTAGCTGTGTACTATTGTTAAAATTGTCGTATAAGTAATATAATTTAGTTTTTAGTAAACTATTACCTAACTGAAATAAGATTTATATAATAGGTCAACTAGCATGTTATATTGAATAGTAACATAGGTACAGTGTTCAATACTAAACGATGCCTTATTGGTATATTTAGTTACAAGTTTGACAGTTTCTAATGCCTTCTGGCCCGTAATATACCGTATTTAATCAAAATGTATAACACGATATACAATTTATATACTAATTGAATATGTTAATTATAAAATAAACATTATGTAAATTAAATTTGGAATAGCCTTTTAGTGAAGACAAATTGCATGCCCGTTCCTGATAAATTAATATCGAAACAAATTTACTCCGGTATAAATTAGTGTTTATAGTTATGTTTAATAAAGACTACAAACATAATAAAGTTTAAAATTCTGCAATAAACTTGATAATAATTGCAGGAAAAAACCACGTAATTGTTTCTTTCAATTCGTAGAATAACTCACAAATAGAATATTTGTTTAAAGAAAACCAGATAGTTTAAACTTTTTAACATTTTCTTGGCTGTCCACCACCGAAGTTTATCACTCGAGGGTTAATCACACCCTTCACCACCGTTCACCACCGAAGCACCAACGAAGTTTATCACTCGAGGGGCAGAAAAAAAATAAAGTTTTCCCCTTTTCCTATTACATGGCGCACCTCTTTTTATGCGTTTAAATGGTAGGGGTGAAGTCTATGCTATTGCGTTCAAACCCAAAAACTCCTCGGAGGCTTATAATTTCAAATACAAGCAATGGAAAATATTTTCCTACCACAGCAAAACTAAGAAGCACCCGAGTTAAACATTTATTAAAATAACTTAAAATATGACGTAATTTTGTACCTGTAAAATTATTTGTTTGCATCATACTACCATTGCAACATCTTTACTAGGATAAACAGTGACGTACAAAAGGGGGACAGATAAGAAAAGTAGAACCCCCCCCCCAAATCTCTAGAAATAAAAAAAACATATAAAAGCAACCCAACTTATATGAGATACAGAAGCTAAATTTTTACTCTGAAATTGGCCTATGTAATTAACTGAAATTTAGAGTTGTAATTTGTAATTATTCCATACGTTCCGGTGTGGTCTGGTCTTCAATCTGATTCATGGACCCCCAAACGCAAGACCTTGTTACGCTACTGACTGCAAATATGATTTTTATATTTAGCAAGTGGACAAAAAAGTATTGCTTGTTACAGTAAACGATGTCTGATTTTGATATTTTTCAGTTTACTATGACATGTGAATGCAATAATAATTTAATAAAATATACTTTTTATGTTTTATTCTGGGTCATACATAGTTATTTTAACAAGTATTCGTTAACAATTGAGATCTGAACCCATTATTGTGTTGGTGTTATTCTTTCCCATGAGGGATTTAGTTCTGAAGAGTTTAGTTAATATACGCGTAATACAAGGACTTATAGGAAAATATAATTTATAAATATGTATATTGGTAACTCTATTTTCGCCATTTTAGTTCAGATTTAGCAGTAAACATTGGGTATGTTCTGTTCTAGGCATCGGCTATGCCGCAGCCGCCATGTCGTGCTGGATGAATATTTATTACATTGTGATTCTTGCCTGGGCCATTTTCTATTTCTTCATGTCCCTTAGATACGGTAAAGTATAATAAATACAATTTAGAAAGTATATATATATATATATATATATATATATATATATATATATATATATATATATATAACCTATTTTCTATTTAAAATAACAGTTTCATTCTCATTTTGGATACTAGTACTGTCTGTTTTTTTTTTTTCTATAAAATCGTCACATTATTCTGCAAAATAGTGACTACCTATTATGATCAGTTTTTATTTGTAATAGACCATGCAGTTTAATATTCATCAGAGAGTTGGTTTTCTAGAACCACGACACATACCCTGTACAAAGTTTGACCCGATGTTACGTTACACATACAATTTAATATTATATCCTCTTTTAAATTTTTGAAAAATAATTAAGTATGAATATAATTTGGAAAGAAAACAACTTGGCACATAATCTTGGATAATAATTACTTTTAATTGAAACCGTGATAGCTCATATAAATACTCAATACAACTTTGACCAAAAGTTTGATCAGAGGTTTGTGGGATATTGGGCACTACCGGACCAACTCTGTTTATAATTTAATAACGTTATCAAATTAAAATTAAACTTTATCAACCTACAGAACTAGATAAAACTTTATCAGTTGGCGTCATTATTAATCAGTTTTGATTACGCTTAACTGAAGATCTCTATGTAGGACATCTCAATTTAAAGATATACAGCAGTTTTCCAGCTGATACCCATTGTCATTATAGTATACTCCTTAATTTCTCTTGGGTAAACAGTACACACTGGCATTGTATGTTTTCCTAATTGTACTCTAACACTCTGTGCAGATGTGCCATGGAGAAGTTGTAACAACCCATGGAATACGAAGTTCTGCGTGAACGCGTACGAGCGCAACTCCTTGACGTGTTGGAAGAAGTTCTACAATAGCACAGCCTTCAGCACCTACTGTTCCATCAACCAGCAGAACATATCCACCAAAGAGTTGACCGACCCTGTGAAGGAATTCTGGGAGTAAGTACGATTGAGCAGGACTTAAAAAGCTACAGTATAAAGGAATTAAAACCTCAGTTTGTCACTAGGCGCCTGGTTTGGCCTGGAATAGTAGGCTACGTTTCCTAATATGGACTAGCGTTGATAAGCAATTAGGAAAAAGTACTGGCAATACCAGCCACGCTCTTCGAACAACTGAATTGTATGAATCTTGAATACAGTAAGGTCTTATCAAATCACAAATCTTGCCACAATACGCAAGAGCAAAGATTTTACATTATTTAAAGTCAATATCTCACTTTTAAAGTCATTTCCTCCGAATTGAAATAAATCTGTGGCTATTGTATGGCATGTAATAATAATTGAATCGCATTTTTTACCAAGGGAATTCATGTATCTCAAAAAATAACTGACTTGCGTGAAGCTTCATTTCTATATACGCGTCACTAACTGCGATGGCTGGGAATGTTCCTCTATGAGATTTTAGTGAGCGTTAATGGATATTTTTAAATTGGTTTAATGGACTACCATGATAGCAACGACAAAATAGAATAAACAAACTGAGTACAGTCACACGGGATTTCTATGTCACATTTTAATTCACAGATTAAAAGGAAAAATAATAGAGTTAAAATTCAACGTAAATTCGGTGACAAGATTTTATCTCAGAGCACTCTTCCGTCGTAGTTCACTGTATATTTTATTATTTGAACACTTCTACGAAACTCAACTTAATTTATATACATGTGACAAGAATTCTCGAGAAAGATTTTATCTGTAGAATTTATATTTTATGTTTATCTTCATTTGTATATAGACAAAAATGAGTTCAAGATGGTGCATGTCAAACCAGAGAATTTGGCTGAGCGTCAGTGAAGCAGTGGGATGAAACAATTTCTCTTTTGTCTCTCTTGACATCTTAGGAATGAAAAGAGCTATAGACTTGAAATTTGTCATACAACCTCATCAAAGCCTGTTACGAGAGACGTGGTGTGTCGTACTCTTACCTTGCATATAAATCATTAGTACACATACAATAATATCATACCTATTATTAGTATTCACTTAAAATTAAATTAAATTTTCCAATTGTGTTTCTTAACAATATTTTGCTATCTTACTTTCAATCTGTAGTTTTTAATTTAGTACTACATGAATTATTTGATATTTTAATCACAGAATATGCTGTTTTCTCCAACTATTAGAATGTTTCTTATTTCTATTTCAGGCCATGCATTAAAATTGTAAACGGATATTTTTAATCCTCGGTATTAAAATTCGTTAATTTTATAGGAATAAGACAATTGTGTCTATCTTGACTGCTTTATTGATTTCACTTATCTATGCTAGCAAAAGTATATGCTAGTTCCTAAAATAAGAAAATGTGTTTATTTGTACATTAAATTTGTATTTGTTATTTTAGACATTAGGACTTAGTATACCCAGGTAACATTGGGTTGGGTAATATTTGCTTTTGCCGTGCCGTATCTCCCAATTCCTTGAGTCCCAAGTTTATGTTTACTGCGTTCAGGTAATGTGTGTTTGTTATTTCAGTAATTTGCATCTGGAGACGTTAAACTAACATACCCTACTTGTCTTAAAGTTAAATAAAAATTTTAATGAGCTCGCTTCATTCTAGCTTTTTATTATTAAAAAGAAGCTAAAATATTACTGATTACGTTGAAGGTTTTGACAACATTTAAAAAGTGACAAGATTTTACGTTGCTCTCATCATTAAAATGTACAGTTACTATACATTATACACGCGTATTTAATAGAACGCATCACTTGACAATGAAATAATGACTATAAACATACTATATATTGAAACTCAGCTTTCTCATGTCTATGTGAAGAAAACTAATATAAATATCAGTTCCAGATATACTCAGGTATTGCCGCACAGGTTTATTAAAGGCGGCTAAATACACGTAACACATACTTAATGAGCTCTCCTGCCTTACATAATTTTGATACTTTCCTGCCTTGTAAGCTTTAGAGTAGTAAGTAACATATAACGAATATCCCCCAAATATCGCTTTTTAATATTATTCATGATTTTATGGAATATTATCGAAGAACCCATTAGAATTCAAGTTAGAAATCTTTCTTTTTTAAATACAGTTCATCTAATGACCACCGTATATGAATCGGTCCAGACTTTAGTTAAATTTGTAATGCGAGGTGGTCCCTTCAGCATTTAAATAATTTGTAGAATAGTAAATAAATAAATTATACGTTTTGTAACCTCAACAGAACTCTTTATGCCTTTACGGTTGACTTCATTGTTAATAAGGTTACTCAATATTATGTTCAGAGTTACTCCAACGAGACATATCGTTTTTATACAAACCAATAATGGCTGTATATAAATATACAGGTGATATTGTTTTAGGTTGATAATGCTATCCTCAGATATATAATTTTTATAGATCTATCTCTATGCAGGTGTACAAAGCTGAGAGAAACATGACGCCTGCTCAGCAGGACGAGCAGACCCCCGCCTGGCTGACCATAATGCTGCTACAATCTATCAGCATTGTACTCGTTGTTGGCATGCACGGCTGTAGCAAAACGATTTAAATTAAGATAAGGTAACATTTAAAACCTTTTTACCCATATTTTAATACAATTATTAATTATGTACGAGCCATGATAATAAAAACATTCCAGCCACTGAAGCAGATCCACTTATTTTATCACTCCTATGAGATTGAAATTTTTGTAAATTTTAAAACTAAAAATTAAATAAACAGTAAGATATTTAAAAGCAGCTGTTTTAAAATTTGCTTTTAAATCGCATTATTGAGCTAGGCTTTATGAATCTTTAAATACGCCCGTCAATTGACATAATAAAAACACCGTTTCTTTTATTCTTATAAATCTCACCAGTCAAAGTCCTTAAATGTAAATCATATGTGTATAAATATAAAAAGAAAGCTAATCTTCGTAATTATACCTATTCATAATGGTTTGTAGCAAATAAAATAAAATTGAAATATTTATAATTTTGATTGGGATAAAAGGTATGCACGGATAAGAAAAATACTAAAACTTTTATATTTTTTTGATAACTTTTTATACCATGGTTTACTGAATTTCCCAATAATCCTTATACCTTTTCTGGACATGAAGGATTCCAGATTATTAATAATTAAGTTTTTTAAAAAAGATAAATTATTGTAACATCATTTTATAAAAATGTTAACATAATGTTTAAAGTCACACAGTATTACTCGTGAGTTTAACGTACCTAACTAAAGTCAAGTGAAGTGGAGTTATCAAAATGGTAGAGCTATGACTTATATGTAACAGGAGATCTGTATGCAGAGAGGCTAAAGTGAGCATGAGAGGGAGGTGAGCATGAGAGTGGGGTGTAGAAATGGAAGATCGGCTTCGTGGGTACAAGCTATGACCCAATCGTAACAGGAAGCCTGTATGGTACAGTGGATGTGGTGGGCATCAGAGTGAGGTGTAGAAATGGAAGATCAGCTTCGTGGGTACAAGCTATGAATCATACGTAGCAGGAAACCTGTATGGTACAGTGGATCTGGTGAACATAAGAGTGAGGTGTAGAAATGGAAGATCAGCTTCGTGGGTACAAGCTATGAATCATACGTAGCAGGAAACCTGTATGGTACAGTGGATCTGGTGAACATCAGAGTGAGGTGTAGAAATGGGAGATTAGTTTCGTGGGTACAAGCTATGAATCATAAGTAGCAGGAAACCTTTATGGTACAGTGGATCTGGTGAACATCAGAGTGAGGTGTAGAAATGGAAGATCAGTTTCGTGGGTACAAGCTATGAATCATACGTAGCAGGAAACCTGTATGGTACAGTGGATCTGGTGAACATAAGAGTGAGGTGTAGAAATGGAAGATCAGCTTCGTGGGTACAAGCTATGAATCATACGTAGCAGGAAACCTGTATGGTACAGTGGATCTGGTGAACATAAGAGTGAGGTGTAGAAATGGAAGATCAGCTTCGTGGGTACAAGCTATGAATCATACGTAGCAGGAAACCTGTATGGTACAGTGGATGTGGTGGGCATCAGAGTGAGGTGTAGAAATGGGAGATTAGTTTCGTGGGTACAATCTATGAATCATAAGTAGCAGGAAACCTTTATGGTACAGTGGATCTGGTGAACATCAGAGTGAGGTGTAAAAAATGGAAGATCAGTTTCGTGGGTAGTACAAGCTATGAATCATAAGTAGCAGGAAACCTGTATGGTACAGTGGATCTGGTGAACATCAGAGTGAGGTGTAGAAATGGGAGATTAGTTTCGTGGGTACAAGCTATGATCCATACGTAATAGGAAATCAATACATAATACGTATGTACAGAGGCTGAGGTAGGCATAATAGTAAGATGCACAAATAGGATTAGTACGTTTGTACAAGCTATGACCCAATCGTAACAGGAAACCTGTACATACAGGGGTTTAGGTGAGCAATAAAGCGAGTTTAAAAAACATCTCTATAAAGAAAGGAGACTTTTACTTTGAGATCTGGCGTGGAACTGCCTTGCTTTAATATTGAAAAAACAACAGACGGTATGATGTATATTTCACCAATATCCTATCAATATTGTGTATGTAGTCAAGGGGAAAGTGGGAGATAGTAACAAAGCTTCACTGGTCCGTAAAGGGTCTCAGCCCTATAAGTTCAAACTCGGATTACTGCCAGCTGTCTTTCTTTCCTGGAAACAAATCTAAATCTACATCCATCGTAAACTGTTTTACTTAAGTTTATCTACTGTTCAATATCGCTGTGCTGTTTTATAATACTAATAATTATTATTCTAATTTATTAGTATGACATAATAAAAAGTTATAGTTAAGTGTTATTTTAAGTAGCATGATGATGTTAGACTACAACAGCTAATCTTCTATTAATAATATATTTTTGAGTAATTTTAACAGTAGTTTCGTGAGAAAATATTCTTACTTTTTATACGTAAAAGTATTATAAGCTCTTACGAATTACTTCACTTACTTATCAAAGTTGTGGGAATTGTTTCGTTTGAACCGTTGTAGTATATTTTAGAGTTGGGTAATATAATAAATAAAGCAACACATTTAGTCCACATATTAAAACACTGACAGAGTCTACACACTGCCATAGGAAGTTGAAATTATGTAATATTAGAGCAAGTATTAAAAATCATTCTTGCCACAATTACACTTGCATGAAGAGTGAACTTTGTAATCTCAAATATTTCTTCATACAACCTCAAGCATCTTCTACTTATGTGTTTCGTCCATTCGGTACAAATTTTCAAAACAACACTTTATATGTAATAATAATAATTTAAAATAAGACTAATTGAAAGTCTCCTTTTCCCATTAAATATAACAATAGTAACATATGATAATAAGTAAATATGCTGAAACTTTTTACAAAAGATATTGTAAAAGTAATGTATGTGATGGAATATTATACACTGAAAAAGTACATGTAATATATAAGTTTGAAGGGAAACTATTCAACAAAGAGTCAATCAAGGAAAATTAAAACACATTTGTTTTAAAACAGTCTTTCCTACTTAAAACAATATTAGTGTATGAATGTGTGTTTTATATTATTCTATTAATACACCACTATACTTGGAATCTCACAAGAGTGTTGGTATTATTCAAACCCAGCAAGGGTAACTTCTGGCTGGTTTATACCTTCCAGTTGAATCCACACTGGGCATATAAAAAACCGATGTGTCACTTAAATCACTAACCGTAGCCTATATGTCGATATTCTGGAGTGCAGGGGTAATTCGGTAGGTCTAGTCTACTACAGGAGATGACTGTTGTAGTTGGTGGGGTTTGTGTCCTAGGTGTCTAAGGTTCTTACTAGCCTAGATATAAGGGTGTGCCTACCCATTGTAACAATAAAATAATTATCGATATAGGTCATTTTTCTTTTTTTATTATAGCTTTATCAAATGTTAATGGTTCCAGCTTATTTTTCTAGGTTTTCTACAGCACACAAATATCTTAGACTCGATTCTGTGGAACATTTAGAAAGTTTTACATACTATCATCCATTTTATAGTTTGTTAAATAGACCGTTTAAGTTGCATACACAGTAGACATGTCTTCTTACAGAATACGTGGACATATGTGTGTTAGTTTTCTAATTCTAATTTGGTTACCGACCAAGACAAATGTTTTCTTAATTCGTTCATTTTATTTTGAGGTCAAATAGTATGTCAAAAACACAGAATTTTTCGTAAAACCGTTTATTTTTTATCTTTGTATTCATACAACATGAAGCACGTTATTACCCTCATATTATATATATGTGTATATATATATATATATATATATATATATATATATATATCAGGGTAAACTATATTTTTTTAGACCTCTTCTTGAAAACAAGATTAAAAATGCAAAAGGATTGATCTTGATATATTTTGAAAAAATATTGTTCTTTTCTCCCCTTTTACTTTTATTTTTTCCAATTATAGATCATATTTTCCTTATACAAATCATTAATCATTTCCATGAATAATTTTACATAGAGCAATAGTGTTATAAACATCATTTGTTTGTTGCTTAGTGATTGCATATTGTGAAATGTTCCATAGTAACTTACATGTGCTAGATTGCATGTTTATTTTTTTAACCATCTCATTGTTTTAATACTCTGAAATAGGATTATTTTATATTTAAGATGAGTAATATCGTGATACAGTTATCGTGTTTTGGTGGCTTTCGGAGAATGGAACACACGTACAGCATTTTCCAAATCATGTTATGGACACGTTGTTATTTTGTGTGGCTCTCTTAACAGAAATTAGTAATAAGTTAATAGAATATATCATTTAAAACAATTCTTCTCCATTGAATGAACTTATCAATTCCATAATCAATTTATTGGGATCAACTCAGAGATCCGTGGTTGCTGTTTGCCATACAAATAACATACATAACATTGTCATTTAAAAAATACATCACCCAAAAGTAAACATAAACACTAATTTTCAGTATGAGTTACTAACTCATGAAAGCCATTGAAATCATAAAAGGAAATCGGGGGGTTCCCAAACGATAAGCATAACGTTCTTGCCGGCATAACGGTATTTTTTTAATTTATTTATACAGCACCTATACTATACCTGTAAAGCTCTATTTAATCTGAATATATTGTATTTTACTGAAATTTGTGTTTTGATAAAATCTTGCGTTTATTGGCATGGTCTAGTTAAAAAAGGTGTCTGACATTTTTTTTATTTTTCAATGGTTCCCAGCGGATAGCTAAATGGGCCTTGTAATCTGGAATATCCATATGGGCAAACGCGCCTTGGACCTTTGATCCGATTCATGGTGGCGGGAAAACGAGGGTCAAAATGGGCCTTTATAACTGGAGCATACACGGTAATTGGGGCGAACTCAAAATGGTGGGCGGGGCAGAGAGGGGATCAGTGTACTATAGTAGATAACCTTGGATTTTCGGCGGGTATGGGTCGTTAGCTTCTTTCGTTCTCGAGTTATTCAAGATGGCGAATCGTCCCTAGTGTCTAGTGGTGATGCATTTGGCTTAGAACTTTTTCCACTGGGCACTGTTTGCCGGTTAGACCAAAGTTTAAAAAATGAACAAAAGTTTAGTGGCGATGGTAAAATAATAAAAAAACAAACGATTTGCAAAGATTCTGGGTTGCTTAACCCAAGTGATGGGTTTATGTGACAACTCTCGGTAGTGCAAGGCCAGTGGCCCATGAGGACGGACAGAATAAGGCTTAAAAGGGAATCGGCCTCGCCTTAAAAAATATTCACTTCAACTGAAAATTAGTGTTCACTAACACAAGTACTATAGGAACAATATAAACTGAGGCTCTTTGTTGTGATTATTCCTGTTTTAATCCTGTTTACTGGAATAGTATGGGAGACTCCAAACTTAAACTGTAGTTTTTCATGATTAATACATTTAATTATCTTTCCATCATCTTCTTTAATTATTGCAGTATTATAATATGATAATATGAAGACGGAACGAAGAAGGATTAGCTTTATCCTGTTTACCCCAAAAGTATCAGTTCTCGTAACACTTTAAAATCTAAGATAAAGTTTTGTAAACAACAAGTTTGGTTATCTTTTCGTCAACTTTATTAATTAATGTATTGTTTCAATATGATAATATTAAATCTTCAGAAAGGAAGATTATCCTTGTCAGGTTTGAGTTTGCATCTACTTCTGTAGGAACTTTATATCACTTAGAGGATAGGGTTTTTGTTGAACTGCCATTAACTTAGATAACATTATTTTTATAACGCCAGTACACGTTCTATATTTTTGTATAGCCATGAATTACAGAAAAATTAAACCTTAGGAATTTAAACAGAAAGTTATCTGCGTTAGCTGTCAAAACTTGAATCTTCCCACAATATCATTATATACAGGCTCATTTAATATTGTAGGAAATAGTGTAGGTTCATAAATATTAGTGAGGTGGAGGGCTCAGACAGTAAGCTTACCTGTTCACTTAATAATTTTTACCTGTTTACTTAAGTAAGCTAGGTAAGCGCTTAAGCGCAGAGTTTGAAATGTGAAACTTAAACTTAACAAATGTTTGAGGTTAGTTAAAGATAAAGATAACATTTCAACATTTGGATTTTATATTGGATTTGAATTTTCGAATGAATACAAAGTGGTATTACATTTACTTCTTAACTTTTATTTATAACAGTACAAAAATGTATTAGCCATTTTGAATTTTTTTCGTTAGTTCTTATGTTATTATTATTAGTAAGTAGTAGTTACTCTCTTGACTAGTTACATGTATATCTTTGATTTGTTATTTGTAGGAGCATATATCAAAACATTGCGTATATATACGCCATGTAATTAAGGGGTCACGTGTGGTGAAGGGGTGGTCTTCAACGGCATACAGTTACATTGACGATGTGAAACACATCATGCCTTACAAACATTAAAATTAACTTTTCAAAATAATTATTTCCGATATATAAATATTTTTATATAGACATAGAGCTTAATCAAAACACGAAAATGCCTACTAGTACTACGTAAAACTCATAGAATATAGTGTTTTCATAAATGTACATAATTACGCCATTTTGACAGTCATGGAATGCATCTATAAAAATATTTGTTCGAACACACAAAGCTTATTTTGTTACGATGTGTAGAAAAAAATTCTCTGATGAAGTTTTGTTCGTGAAAATACATGCATAAACACTAAAACTTACATTTTCATTAGCATATATATGTAGTGAATGACTTTTACTACAACTTGACAATACTAAGAGAACACCGCTTCTAAAAGAATGTAGGCAATAGTGTGAGGCAATCGTATATTCCTGTATATTAAAAGAATAAATGTTGCAAGATGTTAGGCCGTGTTCTGTCAACACCATTATATAAGGGTTCTCCTAATATAGAAAAATTTGTTATAAAATCTCTAGTTTATTCCAAAGAGACTGAATATTGAGGTGCTGGACTTGAAGTAAAACATGATCGTTTCTTTAATTTCCAAAAAATATTCTGATTTTTCTCAAAATAGCCTTGCTCAGAAAGTATCTTCAACTTCTTCCTCCCTTTAAACCGGTTGCTTTTGTGTGCTGAATTGGTCCATTTGATCTTTTTATGACCTTTTTTTATGGTGAAATGTCTCCCAAAAAGGCATTGATTGCATTACATGTCGTATACACGTATTCATTTGGTTCTGGATTGTTTTAAATCTATTCTTAGTGTACGATTGAGTTGAAAAAGAACGGTGGTTAAAATCTTCCTATTTTTAATGTTGTTATAGTCCTTCGATGGAGTATTTTGTTAACATCCTCGTAAGTTATATTCGATTTTGTATTTGTATTTTGGAATAATTTGGAATTTTGGCTTATTGATTTCTACTATAGTCTTATTCCTCTCATTGTCAAAACGGAAAGGTAAAGAAGATATTATAACGTTTGTTTCTTCTGCAATTAATTTAACGCTATTACAAATTTCTCGAAGAGCAGTTGTATAGGCTAATGATTGGAGTGTGAAACTACATAATTGGAACCATCAATTATGATGACGCATTCATTCTTAGTAAGGGTATTTATGCAAATTGCTGGATCACATATTACTTTTTGAAGTTTTTCACCAGGTATAGGTACACCTAGGGTGTTCAAATCCACTGTTTTCAAAATATTGACTCATGTTTTTCCCCTTAGCAATAACATGTAATGTTGTACGTGATCATTGGTTTCCGAGAAGCGAGTGTTCGTTCACCTTCTTTCCAATGTGGGTTCCATATGAGGTGACAGAATTTGAATGAGATTTTTAGGTTAGTACAGCATTTTTCGTATATTTTTGTGTGCCAGTCGAAAAGATCTCATCATATTCTATTGATAATATTAAATACTTGAATACTTTTTAGGGCTATTTGCTCAGGCTGACTGCCAGTGTTACATATATTTTTGTTAATCCTGTTCTTGAGGATTAAAAAAAAGATTTTATAAGAAGGATTGGAGTTTTACCTTTTGGGATTGGGGTTTATCACATGAAGTAAAATGTTTGCTATTTCAGTCAATTCTGTAATAACAATACGTTTTGCTTCATTCGATCTGATTTCCTCACTCATAGTTCTCATGTTAGAATCATGTTCTTCGAAGAGACGGTTCCATTCCTCCAGCCTTTGCAGGAAGTCCACCATTAAGCTCTTTAAAATTGGGTTAATGTTAGGGTCAAAGATGAGGCCTTTGAGTTCGGTAGTATCTGCAGGTTGGGTGCTTGTACCTCTCAATTCAGCAACGTCTCTGGCAAGAATTTAGCTGTTTTAAATCCCCTCTTACCTGAAGAACAGAAAAGACTTCCATGTGACTAGGTTCCTCTATCCCTGCACCATCACCTATAAGTAAGCATGTAACTTTTAAATTATGCAAACCATACAACCACTCCGTTGCCCTGTTGACAGCATTGCGAGTGTCTCACAACAGCAGGACCGCCGTTCCAGCATTCACTGAGTCAGCATTCATTTATGCTAGTTCTTGCTAGGCTTGTTGTTCAGTGGTGAGACTGAGTCGAAATGAAGAAAGATTGCCGTAGGTTTTTGATATAACAATAAATTCCAATGGCTTCCCTCATGACAAGGCGACCCGCTGCGCTGTTACTAACAAATGCTGCAGCGTAATCAAATTCAACTACCCTCATCTCCACGGCTATTGCCACAGTGTCCTCACCGCTTTAGAAGAAATCCTAATATCGTTCTATTCAGAACTAGGGTATTTAATTCGGGATTAATAAAGTTTTTTATGATTATTTCTTCTTCCGTCAAACAATGTTCACTAATACTATCAATTGTGTGAGGAACATTTATGTCTGAAGCACACGGTCTGCTGAAGTACGATCGAAGGATTTATTCGAGCTCTCTATGTCTTTTTAAACTCCAGTGTCTTTATGTAGAGGGAGATTCCCATTACTGGAATCTATTGCAAGTTGAAACTGCTGTAACCTGTTTACCAGGCAAGACTTCTGATACTTCAGTTCAGCAACTTCAGACACTAATTCATTTTTTGATTTTAAATGAAGGTTGTCTGTCTGTGTAGACTGATCACGCATTGATGGATTGCGAAAGAGTGATGAGACTAATGGGGAAAGGATCTGTTTCAGATACGGGCTGTCAAGAGGAACATGAGTTCCATAGTTTTCGGACGGTCTCCGGTGACTATGACGTAGACTCGGACGGTCTACTAACGATAGTTATCATTATTCGTGCGATATGCGACGTGCATATTCTACTCAAGTAACGCCAAGATATCTCTCCACTATTCAACACTCTCGATTCTCTGTATTTGTTTTTATCTTTTAAAGCTATACATGGTTTGCCAGTTTTGGTTGCTTCAATATTAACACTCCTTATATAAAATTTAATGTTGTGTGTTTGTATTAGAGCTAAATACTATTCTCTAGGTATATGCAAATAATTCCGTCAAAAGCACAAATTTGTCGGACATTGGAGTTATCAATTAAACACTAAAAGTAGAATAATACGCACTCCTTCATTAAGGATTTGTTGACAATATGTAGTTATGTACGAATATTGCCACCTAACAATTGCAGGAGTTTCCTTTAAGTGTTGGAATGGTAAGCATCTGCCTTATCTGCACTGTCGAAAAGCCACTGAACCAGACAAATAGAACTAGTTAAAGTTGTGTCCACTAATTCAGCAGATTATTGAGACAGTTGACAATTACTTGCGTTATGAAGTTAAGCAATGGAATAGTGAGTTGAATATAACGTTGGTGATGGAAATTAACGAGTATTATTGACGATCGCCTGTACTAGCGTTCTCACCTAAGTTATTGACAGCATTTAATTTCATTCTTATTGGCTAAAAGAAACTCACATTTATCTTCCGAAAACACTATTTTGTAAAAAAATTATATAATTTAGAACTCAGTTTATTTATAACTGAATAAATACACCAAACTGGAACAATGCTTTAAATAGCGCACAGACAAAATACCCGAAAAGTTATAAGACATAGCTAAGAGATTATCCATGCCCTTTGAGTAAGTTATATAATATGCTAAACAATACTATATGAATAAAATGACAATTGATTATAATGAACGGCGTTGTAGTTAGCAAAGTATATATTAACAGACAAACCGGACAATTGAGTGAAGAAAAAATAGTTGCTCCGTACTTCTGTACATCTTAGAAACTAGCGAAGTTGTCGGTTTATATTTTATTCACAAAATTAAAAATATTTTACATTTTTTCTCAGATAGGTATTAAAGTAAACATAAAGGTAATAATTTAATAAGACAGGAGTAAAAATTTTCAGAATGCTCTTTCAATATTACTATGATTAGTTTATCTTACTTTAAAAGTTCTGAAATTATCTCCTTAACTTTGCTTCACTGCCATTACATCATAATCGATCATACAATATTTCATCCCTTTTACTGGAAACGTCTGTCATTACGTTCGTAGATTTATTTCTGAAGACTGGGAATCTAACAGATTTCTATACATAGTGTAACTGTGGAGGGATTAGAATATTGAGTTAAGCTCTTTTTCACCTCCCGCTTAGCACAGCATCTGCAATCTGACGCTGGAATTTAATTGAATGCTGAAATTTAGAGTCCAGGTCTGTTTAAAGAGACTAAGTAAAAAATCAGATACAAAAACGTTCAAAATGAGCTCCTTGAATAGTTTTGACATCAGAGACACCTAAACTGCTTAGCAGAGTTGAATCTCTCAAGTTAAAGATAACATGTTTGTGCACAACGTATAGAGACCGTAAATATATTCACTATCGATTATTAATCCCCTGTCAATCGGTGATAACATGAACATGAACATGGACATAATTATGTGAGCATAATCTTATTTATTTGCTACATGGTAATCAATTTAACACAATAATATATATTTGACTAAGAGTGTGTAAACGTAGAATTGTCACCATTAAAACCTCGTTTGAATGAGGTAATGTTGGAACTGTGAGTACATCTTCCATGATGAACAGACTGTTCACATATCTGCTACCAATCAACATGCAATCATTCTTAAAATTTCCTTGACTAAAACATAGATGTAACGGTAGTTATAACCAAAATGGAACTACTGTAGTTTAATGATGCTCTCCTGTAAGACAAAACATCGTTTATCAGCGCTTTCTTTGCCACTGATGGACTAAAGTGGTCCTTTGTCTGTTGAGGAACCTGACACTTTGAGTTTCAACCAGCCAATGCCTCTCTCCTGCTTTTCCATTAAAAAGGAATCGATCATCGTATTTTCACATCTTTCATAGACATGTGTGCAGTTATCAACTGTTCACAGCTCTCACAATTGCTTGCAATTGTATTAAAAGAATTTCAGATAGCAAATATGTGCTGAAACTAAAGAACAAAAACCTCGCACATACGTATATTATTACGAGCATATTATAATATTGAGCATTTTTTTTTTTAGTTAATACAAAGCCAAAAGTAATTGTTCTAGCATAGTTAACAATGCAATCTTGATAGAAATTATTGACTCATGACATCCCACTAAAACCAAATAAAGAAACTGTAGTACAGTAAAATATTACATCAACAACCTTTAAACATGATAGTGTTATAGTTCTAAGCGTTTGTTTGCTTCTAACTATGTACATATTGTACAATATGTATTGCCCATAACATATCTTTAAATAATATTCCACTTTTACTTTTTTGTTAGTACTTGTTACGAGTATATCTTCCACTAATACAATTTATAAAACGTACGAAACATTTTGTATGTTACAATAATAAGTTTTTGCACAATTATTTAGCTATAGATAAATACATGCTATGATTTTTGTTGTCTATAAGTAAGCATTAAAATACTATAACAAAACAATACGAGTAAATATTTCAGCTTAAATTTTTTTAAGGAATTCAAACATTCCAGGTGGTGATCTCTAAAGAACGTATGAATAAACAACTAATTAATTATTAGGCGTAGACATTGGAAATATATATACTTAATATACAGTACAATTTATAATTCACAAAACGCTCTTGTATAAACAAATAATTCAGTAACCTTTAGGCAATCCAGAATTTTTTAATTTACGGAATGTCTAGAGTAATAGAAGTAGGGAAATCAGGGCGAGATTGTTGTACCCTGCTCCGGCGGTGCAATCAATTTTTAGTTAGCACATGTTTTATACTTTTCGCAATCTATTGTTACTAATTTTCTGTATCACTGTTTCCTGTTTCCTTCACAATACTCCCATCGTACAATGCAAAGTTCAAAAAAGAATGCGTATGAGTTATCAATTCAGCAATTTAAATGTTTTTACAAACTCATGACTTCAGGAAATTAGGATTTAATCTTTTTTCTTATCTTTAGGTTATGTTTTAAAAGATGATAGGCAATGTGCTATACCTAAGGATATACGAGTAGAAATAACTTCCATTACGCAGGTGCACGAAATACTAGATGCAAAGAAACAATTAAGGTGTATTAAACAAAACACGCAAATAAAATGTTTTTAATTGGTAGTTTTTTACGTTTTTCAGTTTGACATAATTGCGCTAGCTACTGTGAGATATAAAAAAACTTTAATGTGATTGTCATAGAGCTAACGGTTTTTACTATTCTGATAGTAGAATTCTGATATCGAAGAATATTGTTTTTTGGCTCACTAATAAGCGCAGCTCCCGCAACTCGGCTTTACCTAGTGAAGTTCTTAGTGATACATCCAGCCTTTATCCCCTTGAGCAAAAGGTAGGGAATGTATGCCCTTTGCGCTATGAAATGTGCGCCAAATGATAGCACAACACACGGTTGATAATACAGTATTAGATTAACGTATGTTTATTATTTGAAAGAATAATGCACAACTGGTCAAGTATGTCAGTTCTAACGCATGCGGTAGTTCCAAACAACACTAAGAGTTTAAACAAGAAGTCAATTTAAATTGTACTAACAGACTCATGTAGTGTTTGTTAGATACAATTTCACATGATCTGTGATGTACAATGATCACAGAGTACATTGTATCTAATGAACTATGACTCATGCAGTGTTGGCGGAGGCGCTCATTGTCTGAGGGCAGCCTGGAATGTGGATACGGAACATGGAACATGATCACAGAGTACATTGTATCTAACAGACGGTGACTCATGCAGTGTCGGCGGAGGATGTCATTGTCTGAGCGCATCCTGGAATGTGGATACGGAACACGGAACATGATCACAGATTACATTGTATATAACAGACGGTGACTCATGCAGTGTCGGCGGAGGCGCTCATTGTCTGAGGGCAGCATGGAATGTGGATACGGAACATGGAACATGATCACAGAGTACATTGTATCTAACAGACTGTACCGTTATTATAGCACATATATTTTAAATTTATATGGAGCAAATACTTTATAAATTAAACAACTTTTCGGAAATACTTGCTTTATTCCGAAATTTAAGTTCACCCAAAAGTTTACAAAGTTTACAAACTTTTGATTCAATTTTCTTCAAATGTCACTCAATCGAACAAATCTAATTAAGAGTCTGATTAAAAGGTATTAAAATTAAAATTAAACTAAAAATGTATACTTCTCCAAAAATGGTTTAAATTAACAAAACAAAATAAAAAGTTCTCTTCTCAAAATACTCAAAATTAATATAACACAAAACTTGATATTTACTTTATGACCAAAATTTAATTCACAATACTTCAAAAATTGAATTAAATTTTCAGACTCTGAAAGATGGGAAACTTTAGAAATTTTAATTACAGTATTATAAAATAAAAGATATTAACTGTACGCTGGTACGGGACTTACTACTTTGAAGATTACGGAGGCAGATCGGAAAATAAAACGCACTAAAATTGTAAATACTTGAAATTGAATTTACCCGCGATAAATAATTACTCTAAATCCCAACTATTGGGTTAGAGAAAGAAATTCAGCATCTAACTCGACCGGTACACCTTCTCTTCGAATCGCCAAGACTGGACTGACCGCTTCTCTCTCTCTCCAGGCTTGCCGGGTCGGAACGTAGACCGATCAGCTGATTACCGGTCCAACTAAACAAACAATGTCCACGCACCGCGTCTAGTTAACAGGAGCCTACTTCCTACCGCGATTCAGCATAAAGAATTAGAACTATGGTACAAGACGGTGACTCATGCAGTGTCGGCGGAGGCGCTCATTGTCTGAGGGCAGCCTAGAATGTGGATACGGAACACGGAACATGATCACAGAGTACATTGTATCTAACAGACGGTGACTCATGCAGTGTTGGCGGAGGATCTCATTGTCTGAGCGCAGCCGTGAATGTGGATACGGAACACGGAACATGATCACAGAGTACATTGTATATAACAGACGGTGACTCACGCAGTGTCGGTGGAGGCGCTCATTGTCTGAGGGCAGCCTGGAATGTGGATACGGAACATAGAACATGATCACAGAGTACATTGTATCTATAGACGGTGACTCATGCAGTGTCGGCGGACGATCTCATTGTCTGAGCGCATCCTGGAACGTGGATACGGAACATGGAACATAACCACAGGGTAAGGCACATTAATTGTTGCTTTGTATAGCTGTCAGGACATACGGGTAGTGTATTTTCTTTTGTTTTATATTGTTCACCCTCGTGCACTCTTAAAAGTACAGGATTCTCAGAAAAAGGAACACATTTTGTTTAAGAGTTTTGATTTAATTTGTGCTTACGATATTTGAATATAAAGAATAAAATATACTTTAATATATTTAAGTATTAATTAAAATATATAATTTTGTGAGGTGGTTTTAACAAAGAAACATAAACATTTAATACCGAGGTTAGCAAGTCGAAAGAACTATGATTTTACTAATAGTTCTATTTGTAAAACCTTTTCTTTGTAGCTTTGTTTATAACTTAATATTTTGAATATTTTTGGGATAAGATATTTCTAATTTGATTAAGTCACCATTTAGCGTGACTACGCTACAGTTAGCGACCTCTAAGTTTCATTATTAATTTTATATCATAATTATCTTTAAAACGACGTGTAACATAACGGGGTTTATTAACAATTAAAATGTTAATTAGGAAAGAAATCTGGTTTTTTAGAGGCCAGAGCGTTCTTGTAACATCTTTGAAAAGTGAAGTTTTATCCTTTAAAGAGGTATACAGTACTTAGTTTGGTTTGTCTATGTGCGGTTGTTAAAAAGTTATATGGGCTATCCATACTTTTTATTCGCCCTTTAAAGTATACCGATCCAACATCTATATAAACTGGTGACATTTAATTCCAAATTCAGCTAATCGTCAACAATTATTTGATATAACCAGTGAGTTGATAAAACTAAACTATGTTATTTAACTTTTCCCGCTGCAAACTGGGTTGAAACACGGATCATAAAGTAAAATTCTAAAAATACTTTGGCCTGAATGTGGAGAGTTATTTTTAATCAACATATATGGAACTAATCAGTAGAATGGAAACTACAGTATGTCTGTGCCTGTCAGTGCACTGGAGCTTTATCGTGTTTGGCTAAAGCTTAACCAATAATCAACCAGCAGTGATCAGTAAATTCATATTGGTGTATATCAAATTGCCAGCTTTCAATTTGATAATTTGACGCATTATTCTCTGTTGAAGTTAGTTTTTTTTATTATTAGGACCTACCATAAATTTCTCTATTGCGTAATAGTACAGAATATTTGTAATAACTTGACTTCTATTGCATGTTTGGTAGTGTAGCTATAGCCACTAGTTGTGTTTCCGCATCTATTCCGTCTAGTGTGTCTACTGTGTTCATTCATCTGTAATTATGAAACATTTCGATTTCCTAGTCTATAAGACAAAATTGCATGGGGTTTTGAAGATACCATAGATTCCAGGCGTATAGAGTAGAAAAGTGTATTTCGCTGGTTTAAACTGGTCTTAAACTTTTGAGCTGGCTTCTCAATAGTTTAGATATTCCATCTCACACACATATGCTCCATATTATATCACAACATCATTCCTTGGATGTAAGGGAGATAGGATAGTTTAGAAACTTGTTTATTGTGACTTTGATTTAAAGGATATAAATTTTGACACAACTTTCTTCTCTTTTACAGCCTTATAATAAATCGTAAACTATGGACTACGTGTACTTATTGTCAGAGAACTAAGAACTTGTACCGAAGACGTGTAGCATTCCTCAATTGAGATCCCCGTCGTTGGATGTCACTGACCCAAAAAATATATTTGGTATTAGAGAGTGGGTATGTGTGGGTAAAAGTTACAACTAAAGAGCTGAGGACGTGAAGCAACGAAAGACATACAGTTATGTTCTAGAATATATTCATTGACAAGAATATATATATATATATATATATATATATATATATATATATATATATAGTTTATTAAATGTACTACGTGGTTGATGGTAGCTATTCAAGGGTTAGGTCTTTAATTAGATTGCTTGATTATTACTAAACTTACTGTTACAAATCAGAACTTGATACTGTTATTTACAATATTGACTATGGCATATGGGATTTAAGGTCAATGTAGTTGAAATAGAGAATGGATTATTTATACCAAGGGATCCCAGAAGGACTCGTTGCCACTACCGTTTTGATACTGTCTCTGCCTCTGACCTTAATATAATCTACATTTCTGGTTATTACCTCGACCATCATCTTTGTATAATATTTATAAATTACTAAAAACCATCAATTTTGAGGATATTGAGGGTATAAAGATTATTGCTTTTAAACTATCTGCTCTTAATTCGAGAAGAACGGGGTCGTGTTTCAGCTAGGTATTACAATGGGTCACACCTTTAAGCAGTTTAATATTATGTTCCGACAAATTTAATTAATCTGCAATACCCACCATTATCAGACTAACGATGGCAAATATTTCCAATTACCGTGAGAGTGCAATTGCACATTACTTACTCTCTACATTCCGAGTCTTTGTCTCAGCTTCAACTGATGTCCTGCTACTGGCATTAATTAGTACTCTATACATTCCAAGGGTTCGTCTCAGCTTCGACCGATGTCCTGTTACCGGTACTCATCACTTAATCTCTACATTCCAAGGGTTCATCTCAGCTTCAATTGATGTCCTGCTACCGGCACTAATTACTACTCTACATTCCAATGGTTCGTCTCAGCTTCGACCGATGTCCTGCTACCGGTACTCATCACTTAATCTCTACATTCTGAGGCTTCGTCTCAGCTTCCACTGATGTCCTGCTACCGGTTACTCCTTACTTATTCTCTAAATCTAAGATAACCATCTAGACTAAGCACACACTTTTATGAAGCTGAAACTCATACGCAGCTGTTATAATAAATGCGTGTTGCGTTTTAAATTAAGTTTTGGATAGCCATTTAATTATTTACCTTTTATAGTATTTAGTTAAGGCTTATCAAGTAAAGATTTCCAAAAGTTTAGTGCTGTCTGTACATTATGAATGTTCATAGTTTACTTATTTTTGTTGGAAAAAAGTAATTTGAAAATGAATTGAAACGGGTGGAAGAAGACACATTTTGACCTAAGTTGGCTTTTCAGTCCAAAGAATATATACTTTAGTATGCTTAATAAGGACAATGAGACAAACTTAACTATTGTATTGGAAATTTCATAGACCCAAAGTACCGTAGCTCACAGAGACTTGAAGTAGATAGACACTTTTTGACTGTATTAGGTTTCTGAGATACGCATTATTATATATTTTATTAGTTGCGCTAACAAGAAATATTTAGCCATGGCGTCAGAAATACAATTTATTCGAACCGAAATGATCCTACAAGGGCAAGACTTAATATAACAATCAGTCGTAATGTCGCTTGATATATGATCGTACTAACCACGAACATTGAACTAATAATATTTAGCTGATTTACGCTACTTATGTTTGAAAAATATAATGGAGCTTAAGTATATTACTAAATAAATGATTTTACTAGGAAGGTGTAGATTATTTAAATTCCTTCTAAGACGCGGGTAACAGTTAGTTATGCAAGAGAATCAAACTACTAAATTTAGAGATAATTGGCAAGTTATTCCTGATAAATAATTCATTGAATTGTGAAATACTAGTGATGCGTATACCTAAATTTAAAACCTTTAAAGATTTCATTTCATTCCATAAACAGTACTTAAAATAAATAATAAAAGATTATATTTACGTTGATTACTAAATAACCTATTCTTTAATTTCAGTGAACCGACTTTCCCAGCGATCGTAGTAATTACTGGAAAGGCTATTTTCAAGGAAATTAACTTAACTTTTACAGAAGTTGTTTTAATTTCTCTTCGCTAACGCAATTTGTCGCGAGGACTGTTAAACATTCAGACTGCGTAATGCGAGTTGTGCAGATTTATGTCAACTGAAATGTCTCTAGAGTAATAAAGTTATGTTTCATCCTGGAATGGATTAAGGTAAAATATTGTGCTCCTTACTGCTATACTTGGGTAATGTGTATATTCCATTGTGCTTATAATGTTTCAATGTAACATTGATACTTATATAACACTTACATATATATTATTTTACGTCTTATTTATGAAACGCTTTGTAACATATTTGTTTTAGTGTACGATTATTAGTGAAAATAACTAAATTGTTTGTGTGTGTGTGTGTGTGTGTGTGTGTGTGTGTGTGTGTGTGTGTGTGTGTGTGTGTGTGTGTGTGTGTGTTCTTATCACAGGCGCTGGTTTTCATAGATTACAAGTATATACGTACCAATGCGAAGAAGTTGTTTTATTAAGAAAAGATATATCGTTATATAGTAAACTAATATCTTTGTTTTACAAAAACAAAAAGAGGAGGGAATCGAATAGCTATGGCCAATCTCAGATGTAGTTCATACACCAGTATTAAATTGCTACAGAAGTCAAAGAACCATTGGTCCAATATCTTGGAATGGAACACATTGTGTTCCAAATTTACCTCTCAAACTACCTGTAGACGCAGGTACGAAAGGGTATAGCCGTTTACTTGGTATTACAAGGTGTTAGAAAGCCGGATACACATCGTTCCTAAATTTTTATCAAAAGTAAAATTTCATCAGTTACAAAAACAAATAAACTTTAGTTGGTATTGTAAGGTGTTAGAAAGCCTAATACACATCGTTCCTAAATTTTTATCAAAAGTAAAATTTCATCGGTTACAAAAACAAATAGACTTTTGTTGTTATTTACGGTTATAAAATATAATAAGTACTATTATTAGCTTACATTTACTCTATGTACCTACTCTGTATATCTATAACAAAGATAATTCTACCGGAGCGGCTAGTAGAGTACAGTTTATCAATAAGCAAAGCTTGGTAATACACGTGCTTCGTCACGGTCACCCTTAAGTACTAAACATAAAAAGGAACATTATTCATAATGGAAAGGGTGCAAATAGCACTGTATTTCCAAAGGTTTAGCATCCTGAACTGATGAAAATGTTTGAGTTAAAAACTGAAATAAATCAATTTTGGAAGAAAGTTACGTTTGTCCATATGTGTGCCGAGAGAGATCTGTAAATGAGTCCACCGTATAACGTAAGCGCCATAATTCTGAAGCGAAGGTGCTGGTTGATTAACGTTGTAAACGACAATTTTAATTAAACCATAGGCATTTTGATTCTAATGACAGTTGGTAACACTGAAAACCACGTGAGTATATGTGGAAAATCGGGCTGCATTGCTGGAACAACCAACGTTATAAGCGACAAAATGTCAATAGGATCAAGGTTGAAACTCTCTTCCGAGGATTAAAAATGGATTAATATTGGGAAAAAATGGAAATTAAATATTAGTAGTTGGAGAGAAAAGGAGAGAAAAATGTACAAGAATAGTGAAAACCCGTATAACTCATAAAAGAAAATGGTTGTACACGAAACATGACCGCCAGCAGAAGTGAGAATAACGTTGTAACCGTCACCTGTTGTCTCTTGTAATTAACTCGCAATATTATAGCCATAGCGATACAGAAGTATTTTCATAGAGATTATGTCATAATTTTTACAGACTCGTAGTTATTGTTTTACATGACGTCACACATATAATTACCCTAACCTAAATTAAATTAACCTTCAATCAATGCAAATTGATATTTTCTTCTAGCTCTTTACTTTCTACAAAGTTACAAACAAAAGTAACAGTCACGGCTACTTAACATATATCTTAATCCTTACATATAATGAGATGTATCAATAAAATTTGTATTATTCTAGGGCAAAGTATATTCGTATCCAATTAAATTTGAAGACATTAACCATGGTTCATCTCTTGGGAGTTCTAACAACTTCACAAATGGGACTGTAACAGACTATCGTCTTTCCTGGTGAACTCTTGAATCAAATTCGTTGATATTTCTCGCAGATGGGTAAGCAAGTATATTTCTAAAACGCAATGTAATTTTTAATGTTAACTGTCTAAAAGAAGAAGCTTTCCATATTCGGGCTTTCCAGAAAAAATGTATGCAGCATTTATAAGATTCACTTGGTATTCAGATTCTTTAAAATAAAATTAAGTTCAAGAGGCCATTGGAGACTCGAAAGTGTTGCATTAAATATGTGGCAATAAAATATCAGATGAGACCAGAGAGATGGTCAAACAAAAGCCAAAAACAATGTCTGGATGTAGACTTGAGTACAAAACAGATTTAATAACTTACTGGCTCACTGCGCTCGCTTGTTTCTCGGAATTGTAGTGAGGAGCGAATGGTTTGTTGAACCATGCTAACGCTTAGTACCTCACTTTTTTGTTCCTTCAACTACTGTAAATATGTTATGCCACATTGTGTAAGTAAACCAAATTAAATACCTGACACGTATACACTTACAATTTAGTTTATAAAGTTTTATCTACATAATTTAGTTTTAGTTTGCCTTGTTGCCACGATGTTGAAATAAGAAGTTTTGTTACTTTTAATATGTTTTCACTCTATAAATGTAAACGAATTGGAAATAGTGGTTAAATTAATTTAAAAAATGGTTGTTTTTTGGTCTGACCGTTGTGTAGGCCAAAACAACGATTGGCGAATGATTGATCGCCTTGATTAAAATCCTGCTACCGGTACTCATTACTTATCCACAACATTCCGAGACTTCGTCTCAGTTTCGACTGAGCTCCTGTTACCGGTACTCATTACTTATTCGCAAACATTCCGAGACTTCGTCTCAGTTTCGAATGAGCTCCTGATACCGGTACTCATTACTTATTCGCAACATTCCGAGACTTCGTCTCAGTTTCGACTGAGCGCCTGATACCGGCCACTACTAGGAATATGTCATGTGCTCACAATGTTCAAAATAATCTGTGCAAAATATCTCATCCAATCGATTTACTTCACTTTCAATATATCTCGTACAAAACATATAATTTCGTATGCTATAAATTCAACTTTTGAATTTTAATTATTTTTTCGTATGAGTAACTATCTAGACTAAGTATATAATTTGTGAAGCAGAAACTTGAAAAGATGTGTTACGGTAAAAGCGTGTTGCGTTTTAATTCAAGTTATGGATATTCATTTATTTATTTCCCTTTTATAGTATTTTTTATATGCTTATCAAAGTAAGAAGTTGTGCAATGTACGTGTCATTGTTTACTTATTGAAATTGCGAAAAAAGTAAATTGGAACAAATGATACAAATATAACTTTTTGTAAATTCCATCACTAACTAGATGAGGGAGAGCACTGGTCTGAAGAATACACTTGTAACCGGTTATATGTCGATCATAGATGCCCATTTTAAGGTTATATGTACTAAATAGACATTGATGCACATATTAATTCTTTAGGAAGGTTTTAAGTAACCTACTTCCGCTAATTTAGGTTAGGTTATATTATCAGCTTAACTTAGGGGCTGATTCTCTGGATTTGGAATACCCGTTATGGATCATAATGATAGTGGTCTTCAAATTAAGAATTTATTCACGAGATGCCATTATATCCTTTTAGCTATATTTTTTCACCTGCGTGAAGGTAAATTTAGAATAGAAGAGTTTCAATAAAATTGAATTTAAAATTCAAAGATGTTTTAGATAGGGAAAGACGCTCTACTATTACAGAAAGTTTTCAGCAGCAAGCACGTATCAAATTAATATTTAATATATTCCAAAGGTCAAAACTTATCTTTGTTAATTGAATATAACCAGAGCTGCTCGATGAAATCAAACAAGAATAGATAAATGCACATTTTGTAGGTATTATAAGTAAGTGATTGTAAACTGGATTAATATTGTTATGGACCTCATTCGTTATTATTGTTTAGTTTGTTGATAGCACGTAAATATTATTTAATTGTTATATTTTGTGTCGTATTATTATAATCATTTAAATTTTAATATTTTTTCCGCGTTAATCTTCAATATTGTATTTCTGTAATAATTTAAACATATTCAAAGAATTATCGAGGGATAAAATATACTGTGTGTAACATTGTTCCGTATATGCACTAGTACGTATTGTCATATGTTGCCATTGTGGGATAGCAGGGTACACAGATGCCGTGTTTATCGTTTACTGTTGTCCCGTCTTATCAATTGATATTGTTATAAATTACATTGGGTCCTCGCCAGCTTTCGTTTTTTGTTGTCTGACAACTATACACGAACAATACAGGCTAATACAAGGTACACAGAGGCTGTGTTTGTAGCATGATATTATAACGTCTTATCGATTGATATTGGTACAAATAAGTCTGGTATTAATAAGATCTATGCCAGCTTTCGTTCTTTGTTGTTTGACAACTATACACGAACAATACAGGCTAATACAAGGTACACAGAGGCTGTGTTTGTAGCATGATTTTATAACGTCTTATCGACTGATATTGGTACAAATAAGTCTGGTATTAATACGATCTATGCCAGCTTTCGTTCTTTGTTGTTTGACAACTATACACGAACAATACAGGCTAATACAAGGTACACAGAGGCTGTGTTTGTAGCATGATTTTTATAACGTCTTATCGACTGATATTGGTACAAATAAGTCTGGTATTAATACGATCTATGCCAGCTTTCGTTCTTTGTTGTTTGACAACTATACACGAACAATACAGGCTAATACAAGGTACACAGAGGCTGTGTTTGTAGCATGATTTTTATAACGTCTTATCGACTGATATTGGTACAAATAAGTCTGGTATTAATACGATCTATGCCAGCTTTCGTTCTTTGTTGTTTGACAGCTATACACGAACAATACAGGCTAATACAAGGTACACAGAGGCTGTGTTTGTAGCATGATTTTATAACGTCTTATCGACTGATATTGGTACAAATAAGTCTGGTATTAATACGATCTATGCCAGCTTTCGTTCTTTGTTGTTTGACAACTATACACGAACAATACAGGCTAATACAAGGTACACAGAGGCTGTGTTTGTAGCATGATTTTATAACGTCTTATCGACTGATATTGGTACAAATAAGTCTGGTATTAATACGATCTATGCCAGCTTTCGTTCTTTGTTGTTTGACAACTATACACGAACAATACAGGCTAATACAAGGTACACAGAGGCTGTGTTTGTAGCATGATTTTATAACGTCTTATCGACTGATATTGGTACAAATAAGTCTGGTATTAATAAGATCTATGCCAGCTTTCGTTTTTTGTTGTCTGACAACTATACACGAACAATACAGGCTAATACAAAGGTACACAGAGGCTGTGTTTGTAGCATGATTTTATAACGTCTTATCGATTGATATTGGTACAAATAAGTCTGGTATTAATAAGATCTATGCCAGCTTTCGTTCTTTGTTGTCTGACAAATATACACGAACAATAAAGGCTAATACAAGGTACACAGAGGCTGTGTTTGTAGCATGATTTTATAACGTCTTATCGACTGATATTGGTACAAATAAGTCTGGTATTAATAAGATCTATGCCAGCTTTCGTTCTTTGTTGTTTGACAACTATACACGAACAATACAGGCTAATACAAGGTACACAGAGGCTGTGTTTTGTAGCATGATTTTATAACGTCTTATCGACTGATATTGGTACAAATAAGTCTGGTATTAATAAGATCTATGCCAGCTTTCGTTCTTTGTTGTTTGACAACTATACACGAACAATACAGGCTAATACAAGGTACACAGAGGCTGTGTTTGTAGCATGATTTTATAACGTCTTATCGACTGATATTGGTACAAATAAGTCTGGTATTAATACGATCTATGCCAGCTTTCGTTCTTTGTTGTTTGACAACTATACACGAACAATACAGGCTAATACAAGGTACACAGAGGCTGTGTTTGTAGCATGATTTTATAACGTCTTATCGACTGATATTGGTACAAATAAGTCTGGTATTAATAAGATCTATGCCAGCTTTCGTTCTTTGTTGTTTGACAACTATACACGAACAATACAGGCTAATACAAGGTACACAGAGGCTGTGTTTGTAGCATGATTTTATAACGTCTTATCGACTGATATTGGTACAAATAAGTCTGGTATTAATAAGATCTATGCCAGCTTTCGTTCTTTGTTGTTTGACAACTATACACGAACAATACAGGCTAATACAAGGTACACAGAGGCTGTGTTTGTAGCATGATTTTTATAACGTCTTATCGACTGATATTGGTACAAATAAGTCTGGTATTAATACGATCTTTGACTGATTGTATAAATGAGATTGGATCCATGACAGCTTTCGTTGTTCGTTGTCTAATAACTGAACACGAACAATGCATGATAATATACAGTACAATAATTTTATTTATTTATAATTCCGTGCATTACAATAACAATTTGGTTATACTTTACAGTGCTGTGTATATGTGAAAAACAAGATTGTTCATGCAATCAATCATTTTTATTTTATTGTGATTGTAGCATCCCTCGCTAGATTGAATTAATTTGAAATGTACTTTACTAATGTGGGGAGCTGAAGGGTGTGCGACTGAGTTAATATGACAGATTGTATAATATGTGTACAAGTATAGTTATTTATTGGATGTATTTTTATTATTTACTATTACTGTTACTTATTTGAAATGTTTATTTAATTTTAATTTTTAATGTTTTATACATGATGAAGCTTATTGGTTGAAAAATAGGATTAGTGACGCATGGCATACAATTTTGTATAATTGTTAAATAATGACAATAAAGAATTATTGAATTGAATTGATTACTAATTATTCATGACTATTATTACTAATTATTCATATTGATTACTACTTATTATGACTTAGCCGAAGCCATACCACCTACCGCCGGACATCTCTGAATTGCACTGCCGGGCTCGGATTTGACTCAGCTGATGGGTGGCAATTTTAATGAACCACTCAAATATAAAACTGAATGAATATAATCATCGGTCGACGTGAAATAAGTTATAAGTTTACGAGACGGGGATAAGAGAAAATGCGAACAAAAGAATTTTGATATATTTTATTATATTTTCTCAGAGATTATAAACATATTTTACGATTTAATGGAGTGGCTCATATTCGTGCTTCTGAAAAAAAATATTATGAATAAATTCCTCAAGGGAAATAGTCGTTTTAATAATTTAAATTATGCTATTTTGCTCATTCCAAAACTTCAGTAAACAATACAAAAATAGTGCCATAAAGTGAGTAACACACAAGGCACAGCACCGTACTGTTACAAGATTAGATTCCCTTGCTGCTGCCGGTGAAATGAAATAGGCTGTGGAACAGCAACAGGTTAAGGTCAGTACTCAAGAGTGCGCAGCGCCGCACTGGTAACGTGATTACACTAATGGAGTTCCTTGCTCTTGCCAGTTATGTACAGTAGTCCACGGAAGAACAGGACATTAAGGTCGGTGTCCAAGAGTGCGCAACGTCACCCTGTTAACTTGATTACACCATGAGAGTACCTTGCTCTTGCCAGAGATGTACAATAGTCTATGGAACAACGGAACGTTAAGGTCAGTATCCAAGAGTGCGCAGCGCCGCACTGGTAACGTGATTACACCATTAGAGTGCCTTGCTCTTACCAGTGATGTACAGTGGTCTATGGAACAACGGAACGTTAAGGTCAGTGTCCAAGAGTGCGCAGCGCCGCCCTGTTAACTTGATTACACCATGAGAGTACCTTGCTCTTGCCAGAGATGTACAGTAGTCTATGGAACAACGGAACGTTAAGGTCAGTATCCAAGAGTGCGCAGCGCCGCACTGGTAACGTGATTACACCATTAGAGTACCTTGCTCTTACCAGTGATGTACAGTGGTCTATGGAACAACGGAACGTTGTCAGTGTCCAAGAGTACGCAACGTCGCCCTGTTATCGTGATTACACCATTAGAGTACCTTGCTCTTGCCAGAGATGTACAGTGGTCTATGGAACAACGGAACGTTAAGGTCAGTGTCCAAGAGTGCGCAACGTCGCCCTGTTATCGTGATTACACCATTAGAGTACCTTGCTCTTGCCAGAGATGTACAGTGGTCTATGGAACAACGGAACGTTAAGGTCAGTGTCCAAGAGTGCGCAGCGCCGCACTGGTAACGTGATTACACCATTAGAGTGCCTTGCTCTTACCAGTGATGTACAGTGGTCTATGGAACAACGGAACGTTGTCAGTGTCCAAGAGTACGCAACGTTGCCCTGTAATCGTGATTACACCATTAGAGTACCTTGCTCTTGCCAGAGATGTACAGTGGTCTATGGAACAACGGAACGTTAAGGTCAGTGTCCAAGAGTGCGCAACGTCGCCCTGTTATCGTGATTACACCATTAGAGTACCTTGCTCTTGCCAGAGATGTACAGTGGTCTATGGAACAACGGAACGTTAAGGTCAGTGTCCAAGAGTGCGCAGCGCCGCCCTGTTAACTTGATTACACCATGAGAGTACCTTGCTCTTGCCAGAGATGTACAGTAGTCTATGGAACAACGGAACGTTTAGGTCAGTATCCAAGAGTGCGCAGCGCCGCACTGGTAACGTGATTACACCATTAGAGTGCCTTGCTCTTACCAGTGATGTACAGTGGTCTATGGAACAACGGAACGTTGTCAGTGTCCAAGAGTACGCAACGTTGCCCTGTTATCGTGATTACACCATTAGAGTACCTTGCTCTTGCCAGAGATGTACAGTGGTCTATGGAACAACGGAACGTTAAGGTCAGTGTCCAAGAGTGCGCAACGTCGCCCTGTTATCGTGATTACACCATTAGAGTACCTTGCTCTTGCCAGAGATGTACAGTGGTCTATGGAACAACGGAACGTTAAGGTCAGTGTCCAAGAGTGCGCAACGCCGCACTGGTAATGGGATTACACCATTAGAGTGCCTTGCTCTTACCAGTGATGTACAGTGGTCTATGGAACAACGGAATGTTGTCAGTGTCCAAGAGTACGCAACGTTGCCCTGTTATCGTGATTACACCATTAGAGTACCTTGCTCTTGCCAGAGATGTACAGTGGTCTATGGAACAACGGAACGTTAAGGTCAGTGTCCAAGAGTGCGCAACGTCGCCCTGTTATCGTGATTACACCATTAGAGTTACCTTGATCTTGCCAGAGATGTACAGTGGTCTATGGAACAACGGAACGTTAAGGTCAGTGTCCAAGAGTGCGCAGCGCCGCCCTGTTAACTTGATTACACCATGAGAGTACCTTGCTCTTGCCAGAGATGTACAGTAGTCTATGGAACAACGGAACGTTAAGGTCAGTATCCAAGAGTGCGCAGCGCCGCACTGGTAACGTGATTACACCATTAGAGTGCCTTGCTCTTACCAGTGATGTACAGTGGTCTATGGAACAACGGAACGTTGTCAGTGTCCAAGAGTGCGCAACGTCGCCCTGTTATCGTGATTACACCATTAGAGTACCTTGCTCTTGCTAGAGATGTACAGTGGTCTATGGAACAACGGAACGTTAAGGTCAGTGTCCAAGAGGTGCGCAGCGCCGCACTGGTAACGGGATTACACCATTAGAGTGCCTTGCTCTTACCAGTGATGTACAGTGGTCTATGGAACAACGGAATGTTGTCAGTGTCCAAAAGTGCGCAACGTCGCCCTGTTATCGTGATTACACCATTAGAGTACCTTGCTCTTGCCAGAGATGTACAGTGGTCTATGGAACAACGGAACGTTAAGGTCAGTATCCAAGAGTACGCAACGTCGCCCTGTTATCGTGATTACAACCATTAGAGTACCTTGTTTTTGCCAGAGATGTACAGTAGTCTATGGAACAACGGAACGTTAAGGTCAGTATCAAAGAGTGCGCAGCCGCCGCACTGGTAACGTGATTACACCATTAGAGTGCCTTGCTCTTACCAGTGATGTACAGTGGTCTATGGAACAACAGAACGTTGTCAGTGTCCAAGAGTACGCAAAAGTTGCCCTGTTATCGTGATTACACCATTAGAGTACCTTGCTCTTGCCAGAGATGTACAGTGGTCTATGGAACAACGGAACGTTAAGGTCAGTGTCCAAGAGTGCGCAGCGCCGCCGCACTGGTAACGGGATTACACCATTAGAGTGCCTTGCTCTTGCCAGTGATGTACAGTGGTCTATGGAACAACGGAACGTTGTCAGTGTCCAAAAGTGCGCAACGTCGCCCTGTTATCGTGATTACACCATTAGAGTACCTTGCTCTTGCCAGAGATGTACAGAGGTCTATGGAACAACGGAACGTTAAGGTCAGTATCAAAGCGTGCGCAGCGCCGCACTGGTAACGTGATTACACCATTAGAGTGCCTTGCTCTTACCAGTGATGTACAGTGGTCTATGGAACAACAGAACGTTGTCAGTGTCCAAGAGTACGCAACGTTGCCCTGTTATCGTGATTACACCATTAGAGTTACCTTGCTCTTGCCAGAGATGTACAGTGGTCTATGGAACAACGGAACGTTAAGGTCAGTGTCCAAGAGTGCGCAGCGTCGCTCTGTTATCGTGATTACACCATTAGAGTACCTTGCTCTTGCCAGAGATGTACAGTGGTCTATGGAACAACGGAACGTTAAGGTCAGTGTCCAAGAGTGCGCAGCGCCGCACTGGTAACGTGATTACACCATTAGAGTGCCTTGCTCTTACCAGTGATGTACAGTGGTCTATGGAACAACGGAACATTGTCAGTGTCCAAGAGTACGCAACGTTGCCCTGTTATCGTGATTATACCATTAGAGTACCTTGCTCTTGCCAGAGATGTACAGTGGTCTATGGAACAACGGAACGTTAAGGTCAGTGTCCAAGAGTGCGCAACGTCGCCCTGTTATCGTGATTACACCATTAGAGTACCTTGCTCTTGCCAGAGATATACAGTGGTCTATGGAACAACGGAACGTTAAGGTCAGTGTCCAAGAGTGCGCAACGTCGCCCTGTTATCGTGATTACACCATTAGAGTACCTTGCTGCTGTCAACCGCACGATGTCCAGTTCTGTACTGTCGTTTTGATCATTACTTTAATTTTGTTCACAAGCCCAACGTTTACATGTGCATAAATGACACATTGATATAATCATAAGTACATGCTCATTTTAATTAAAATTTTATGAAATATCCTGAATTTACTAAAACTTTAAAATTGAAATATCTATGTGATACGTTGTTATTATTCGAGACAATAAGAAACGTGACGTCGTGTTTGGACCTCGTTAGTGGCAAAGATAACGAGCAGATGTCTGTAGGCGAGGTAAGAACTGGAAAGGAAAACCTTTCATTTCCTTTAATGGCTATCTACTTATAACTTCCTGTTGCTGCTAAGGAAAACACATTATATACACTACAGTGTTAAACAGTGTCGTGAAAGAAAAGATTAGTTAGTATAGTTAAATAGTTATATCTAATAAACTTTTGTTTGTAAAATAGACTAATGACCATTTTAATATGAAACCAGTTTGCTCAAAAATACTGAGGTTTTACGACATTGTAACGATAACACCGCAACACTTGATGTCTCACATCCTGGCAGCTCTTGTGGAGCTTGGTGGTCACCGATAACCGTTGTCGTTATTACGGCCCATAGCAAATCCTTTAGCCAGATAAAATAATTTTATTAAACAATGCTTTCGTCTCGGTGGAGTAGAAGATTATAAGAAATCATAGTTCAGAATTACCTCTACATAAACATAAGTAATTAAGTGACTTGTTGGTAAAGAAACTGTTCTGGCATAAATCATGTAATACTTATATTTAAGAACTGTGTACTTTATGTTCCAGAATAAGGTTGGAAAAGAACAATTTTGTAATTCCACTTTCTTAAATTTCACTGAATTCTAATTGGTTAACTTACAGTGAAACGTTTAACATACTCTTGTGGGACTATTCATGAAAAAGTCTCAATTTTGTCATTTGTTCTTTACAGCAATGTATAATTTACAACGTAGAAGTATTTAGTTGTTCCATAGTTCCACATAGAATTTGTATGCCAATAAGTCTGTTGCATGCGATTTCTTCTGTTTATGTGAGCTTTTTTTTTTTTTTTTTTTTTTTTTTTTTTTTTTTTTTTTTTTGCCCAAGGATGGGGAATCTGCAGCCAGATACCCTGGAGGTTAATCTTCTTGCCTTCACTCCAGGTTATGCGGGGACTACGTTATTATAAAGATCGCCGACCCGCTAAACCCCACCCTTTTCCTTCCTGCCCACCTAGCCGGAACCGCTTCATAGCATTTCTTCAGCTAAGTGAGTGCCTTGTGCTACCACCTTACTGCCTCATTGTTTCGTCTCCCATTTTTTCGACGAATTATGGAAAAGGCCATCCTGCTGATTGCAGCCCACTTGTCTTCAGACTCCAACATACAGACGATTAGGGGCTCAGGTATCAGGTGTCCGGTAGTACCAAAGCAGTTTGCTCGTGCTTCTGCCCACTTCTCACAGTGGAAGAAGGTATGTTCTGCGGTGTCTTCCTCCTTGCAGTAACGACAGGTGCTTGATTCGCTTTTTCCAATCTTTTCAAGGTAGTACCGGAAGCATCCATGACCAGACAGAATCTGTGTCAAATGGAAATTTACCTCTCCGTGCCTTCGTTCTGCCCATCTTCTTACGTCTGGGATGAGCCTTCTTGTCCAGGCGCCTTTAGCTGAAAGCTCCCATTCCCGCTGCCAGCTGTCGTACAGTCTTTCCTGTAACATCGTCCTGTTCCTCTCGCCTTGGTACAGGTCTGTTCGTTCCTTCACCAGAAGGTGGACAGGTGGAGTATTGGCCAGCACCAGAACTGCATCTCGACATATTGTTCTGTAGGCCGATGTTATTCTCATTGCTGCATTCCGTTGCACCCTGAGAGCCACATCCCTTGCTTTTGCAAACTGCATGGCACTTTGCCACACCGGTGCTCCATACAAAAGCAGAGCTCCGAGCTGCTGAGAATATAAGTCGTCTTTTTTCATCCTTTGGGCCTCGAATGTTCTTCATTGTTCGACTTATAGCTACTGTCGTCACAGAGGCCTTTCTTGCGGTTTCCTCAATATGGGGAATAAAGGTCCTTGATTTGTCCAACCAAATACCTAAGTATTTAACCTTGGTCTTAGGTGTGATACCTGATCCTTGCACCAAAAAGGTGATTGGGTGAAGTCTCCTCCTTCCAGCCATAATAATTGCCTTTGGTGGGGCCAATGCTAGTCCCAGTTCCTCCAAGTGGCAGCCGACCCGCAAAATGGCCTCATTTGCTCTTTCCATTAGAATACGTTCTGTGCTTCCAATCACAACCAGTGCAAGGTCATCAGCGTACCCAACAACCTTTGCGTTAGGTGGGAGAGGCAGATGGAACACAGTGTCATACAAGACATTCAACAAGGTCGGGCCAAGTACGGATCCCTGTGGGACCCCACTGGTGACTACTCTTGAGTTTCCACTTCCCAGGTCAAGAGTTCTATTCCCTAGGTAGGCCTGAATCATGCGTCTCAGATATGGAGAAATTCCTATTTGTTTCAGACGCTGCAGGATTTTTTGCCACGACGCACTGTTGAAAGCGTTCTTCACATCCAGGAGAATCACAGCAGGAATCTGTCGGTGGTGTTGACCTCCACTCACAGCATGCTGCACCAGTCTGACAACTGCATTCACTGCGTCCACTGTCGAGCATTCTGACCTGAATCCATACTGGTTCTCTGACAGAGCATTAGACCTCTTAAGCTCTTCCTGGAGTCTTCCTACCAGTAACTGCTCAAACAGCTTACCCACTGTGCTTAGTAGGCATAAAGGTCTGTAGGAGACCAACTTTAGGGATGAGTACCAGTCTCGCTGTCTTCCAATCTGCAGGAAAAATCTCCTCTTTCAAGGCTGTGTTTAGGATATCAAGAACCTTATCTGGGATAATAGCCACTGCCAGCTTTACCACCTCCGGCGGTATACCATCAGGCCCTGGGCTCTTGTTTGGCTTTATCTTTTTGCCTGCCGTGTTTAGCTCCTCCTTTGTAAAGGGTGGGATTTCCAGAGCAGCGATTTCCTCGTGCTCTACAGGGGGATGGTCAGGGAAAAGGGCCTCAACACGTTGTGTTAGTGTGCCTTTGTCCAGCACTGGCAAACTGCGTCCAAACTTCTTCATCACAATCCTGTAAGCGTTTCCCCATGGGTCTTCTTCAAGTTGGTCACACAAAGCAAGCCACTTTAGTCTCTTGGTTCCCACGATCTCCTTCTTGTATCTCTGGCGTTCTTGTCTGAGCAGTGTAACCAGCCTTTGGACTTCAACTGCATCTGGTCCCAATCTCCCTCTTGCCCTGGTGACTCGCCTTCTCAAGGACATGCATGATGCTCTAAGAGATGCCACCTCTGTAGTCCACCAGTAAACTGATCTTCTCCTGCAATGTTTCCTTGTACCAAGTACATCTTCACACACTTTCTGCAGCCCCTGGGTCAATTCTTGTGTATCTCTACCTTTTACACCATTGAATTGCCGTCTCAAAGCTTTTTCTAATCTTCCATTTTATCTGGCCGTACTCTCCATCCTTTTGCTGGCCACGATGTTAGGTTCTGCTCCCTGCGATCAATGTTTAGCTCAAAAAAGATTTGCATGTGATTACTCAGAGTTTCTTTTTCGCTAACATGCCAACCACTGGCATATTCGGCCAGGGCCTCCGTCACAAAAGTGAGGTCAATGATGGAATGATGCTCCCCTCTCCGAAAAGTTGGCACTCTCCCTTCATTTAACAGTATGAGGTTGTTTTCTGCAGCCCAGTCAATGACTAATCTTCCTCTTCTTCCTGAGACGGTCTCCCCGCAATCCTCGGCCTTAGCATTGAAGTCACCTCCAATGACTACTCCCTTTCTACTGTTTCTCCTAAAATTTGCCAATTCCTCCAATCCCTCTTCGAACTCTCTTATTGGCTTTCCAGGAGGGAAGTAGCAGCTACAGACGTAGAAACGTTCAAATTCAATCCATGAAAATGTGTTTCCATGTCCTCGACTTTTCACCATCTGGCTTTGGCTTAAGCTCTTTACACACGACCCTCGATGTGCATCAACTGACCAAGTTCCATTATGGGCTGTCCTGATGTTAGGCTCACTGAGCATAATGACATCCAGCATTTTCTTTCTGGCCACGGCCTGCAGTAAATCTATTGCAACTTCGCTCTTCATTCCGTTTAGCTAAACAAATCTAAACATTTCTTTTCCTCTCTGGACAGTCAGCTCTCTTATGTCCTTCCTTTTTGCAGAGGAAACACATTTTGCTACAGTCAGCTCCATTGCAGAAGCGTGCAATGTGTCCCTCCTCAAGACAACGGTAGCAACGTGGACGTTCTTCTCGAAGTCTCACTCTGCAGTAGACCCATCCTACCTTCACTCTCCCCATCTGCTCAAGTTGATTTGCTGCAGATTTAGAGAGGATGACTGTTGCTTTCTGCGTTTCTCCATATGCTGGTCTTAATGAGGAAACCTTTGCATCCATGGCTGAGATGCTGAGTTTATGTTTGAGAGATATAGATTCACAGAAGCGTAATTAAAACATTTGATAGTACTAATATGATGCTTAGATCTATGCTAAACCATTATAAATTATATTTTCACGTTTCTTAATATGTTACGACTTTTGCTGTCTGTATTTTGTGTGTCTTTGTGTTGTTATGATACAAAACAACAAAAACTTCATTGTGGACTTTATTACGTAGTGTGGAAATATAGATATTACCGATAACTATTGTGTAAATTAGTACCTGAACTCAACAGCCTTAAAAAGGTGGTAAATGGTAATCATTCTCCTCATTGTACATCTCCTAGTACAGATCCACAACCAGTGAAGGCGTTAAAAATCTCCTACAACGTTAAAAACCAACAAAGGTACAAAGAATTTATTCATTAAAAGCACAGTTTGCAAATTATGAAGAAGTTATGAGACTAATAGTTCGATTAAAGCAATACTTATTTAAAAAAAACAGTACAACGAATAAACTAAACCATGTTGACACTATTAACAGTATTAAGTTGCTATAAAAACAAATCCTTAATGTTATATGGCACTCTTTAAAGGAAAAATGTGTTTTTAACGTTTTGATGTGTTTACGTTTGAAGGATGTTCTGAATATGCATCTTATATATCAGTGAACAAAGCATTATACGTTTTCATGATGATAAGGTTCTTTTTTATACCAAGGGTAGAAAGCCTCTGAACTGCCAGCATGTGTCTGCCCCTCATATGAGTGATATGACCTACTGACAGTGAAGAGCTAGGTTTCTTTCTGAGTAAAACGCAGCAGTCATAAACCACCTGGTCCGCAAGAGTCAATATTTCAAATGGGGTCTGAATTACTCTCAGCTCTTAAGCTTTATAACACCTCTAATACACCATTTCTTCATTCTAAACATTGTAATACAATTTTTGTATTTCGAGTTCCCTTATAATATTACCCCATATCGAATAGATTCAACGTTGCGTATATATGAAATAATGAAATTTATTCCTTTAAAAGTACGCATACAAAAACATCTTAATCATAGGAATATAAGTTGGCCACAGTATCCAGTAATTGTGGCCAACGATAATTAATTTAAGAAAATTACAATATAAACAATTAATTTGTGAGTCCAGCAACAAATTAAAAACTCGCACTCCGTGGCGCCTGTGCTGAATTGAGGAACTAAAGATTATAATATTACATTATATGACAAAAGAAAAATTACAAATTTCTTACTTTAATAACTAATATAGGTCTACATGCTTGTACCGTACCGTAGTGAGCAGATAGTAGATTTAGAATATACATAGATGTAATTAATTATACAAGAGTAGCATTTAGAAAATGACACGTCATCATAAGAAAATAGCCAATTTTTTATTTAATTTAAAAAAGATTTCAAGTTGGAACATGATTTAATATGAGGTGGCAATTGATTAAAATACTTAGGAGCAATATACTGAAAAGACTGTTTAAAATTAGATTTGTTGACTTTAGGTAATCTAAATATTCGTTGTAAATTACTTCTTGTTTGGTAAGACAGGTTTTCTGTACCAGTGTTGCCACTTCTAATATAAAAGATTTTTAAAACTTTGTAAACAAACAAATGGTTAATGGGTAATATTTTTAGATGACAAAACAAAGGGTAGGAGCTCTCTCTTTTGTGACAGTTGAGTATTATTCTTATAATATGATTTTGGGATACTCTGAGTTTTTCCAAATAGTTTTTAAAGGTTCCCCCCCAGCATTGCACACCATATTGTATCCTGGAATCAATTAGAGCAAAGTAAATAATTCGTAATAGACTGGGTTCACAGAAATTCTTCAAATAATAAAAAGTTCTGATTGAATGTTTGATTTTCTTATGTAATATTGAAATGTGATTTGGCAATTTAAATATTCGTCTAAGTTAATACCCAAGTACTTAAAACTAGTATTTTTTTTCTATCACTTCACATTTGCAATCTTTCGACAAACAGTTAAAATTGTGCAAAGTTTTCCCTGCAGGAAGTTCAAAACTATTAACTAAACTAAAATTTACATATCTTGTTTTCTTAACATTAATTACCATTTTGTTTACAAAACACTATGACCTTCATAGTTCTAAATCCTTATTTATATTCACCCAGATATCATAAATATTTTTCTCTGAATAAAAAAAGCAATGTCATCTGCAAAAACACTGTTTTGACCTTGAAAGGGTAATTCGAGTAAATCGTTTATAAAAACTAAAAATAAGGTAGCCGATAGCACCGATCCTTATGGCACACCAGCTTGGACAGTTAGTGGTGCGCTAAATTGATCTGCAATTTTGACTTTTTGGACTCTATTACTTATAAAACTATTAAACCAATTGAGTGCAGTTCCCCGTACTCCAGCTGCTTCCAATTTAGATAGTAGTATATTATGATCGACAAGATCAAAAGCTGTTTTGAAGTCAATAAAAAGACCCGTTACTTTTTTGTTTGTGTTGAAATTGTTGTAAATATTTTCTGTAACCGATAGCAACGCATCTTCTGTTCCCATTCCTTTCCTAAACCCCTATTGAGACGGACTGAAAAACGTTATGCTGTCTAAATAATTTACGAGTCTGGTCCTCATTATTTTCTCAAATATTTTAGAGAATATGGATAATAGACTGATTGGTCTTATATTGTCAATTTTAATAGATGAATTATTTTTAAATATTGGAACAACTGTACTAATTTTAAGTTTATCAGGAAAAACGCCGTTCTGAAAGCTTAGATTTATAATATGAACCAAAACTGGAGCAATCGTTTCCGCTGTCTTTTTTACGAGGTTTACGGAAATGCCATCAAATCCAGTTGATTTTTTGTTTTTTAAACATTTAATAGTGATCAAAACTTCATTTATATTAGTTGGCGCTATGAAAAGAGTTGTGACGTTGTCGGTAATGCCCCCGATGGTAGGCTGATAGCGGCGGCAGTGGCGACCGCGCGGGCGGACCGGGACTGACTCGACCTTGGACTGCGATAAGGTGATCATTGATATTATCAGCCACACTTTTAGGATTGTTGACAATCTCACCATTGCACAACTCCACTTTATCTACATTTTTCCTTATTCCCGAACCTAATATGTTATTTATTACTTTCCAATATTGTGAAGAATCGCCATTACAGTTGTTAATCTTATTAGTGAAATGTGCATTTTTTGCTGAATCGATTTCCCCTTTTAGTTTATTACAGAATAAATTTAAATATAATTTGAATGATTGGTCGCATGGGCTCTTTTTATAAATTGTGTATAGTTTTTTTTTCCTTTTTTATATTTTGAAAAGTAAATTTGCATTTAACCATGGACTAAAAGTTTTAGCTTTAGTTAGCTTGTTTTGCTTCTGAATTAATTTACAATTATTCAAAGATTCTGTCAGAGTCTTGTGGAACAACTCATAACTTATGTTTACATCGTTTGACGACAAACACGCACTCCAGTCTGCTTCTTTCAAGCTATCCGCAGCCATACTTAAATCATATACAAAGTTATCTGGCATTTGTTTACTTACTACCAGCCTGTTAAACTTAGAACTGCTGCAGAAATTCAATTTATATATATATTATAAATACATATAAATTAAATACGATATATTTATAAATATATCGTATATCGTTAGAAAAACCCGAAGACTACAAATTGGGAGAAAAGCACATGAAACGAAGACACTTTAGTTATAAACAGGGTAGTTCTGGATATTCACTGTCAAGGTGCCCTTTCAGATGCGAAAGAGGAGATTTGTGAAAACCCCAATGTGGGTGTAGTCTTGGAAGACCAACAGTTTCAAAATTCAAAAACGAAACTTTTAAACTGATTCATCTTAATGCTCAAATTGCTACCAACAAGGTTGATGAGCTGACACTCTTTTGTGAAGAACTTGCGCCAGATATATTTATAATCTCGGAGCATGGCTTCACTAAAGAAAACATAAAATTTTTCAAAATCAACAACTTTGAATTGGCCGGTTCTTTTTGCCGAAACACGTCCAAAGGGGGTGGTGTAGCAATCTTTACTAGACGTTCAATTACTTTTCAACCGATGAAAGTCGGTTACAGCTGTGAACTGACCTTTGAGGTTGAAGGAATAAAAATAAAAACAAATCAGTTCGGGAAAATCTTGGTCTTTGGGTTGTACCGGTCACCCAATGGTTGTGTTGATGTTTTTTTTTTTTTTTTGAAAAACTTGAAATTCTTTTAAATTTCTTCAACACATCTCAAACAAAATTCTTTATTTTGGGGGACTTTAACATAAACGTTCTAGATCATACCCACCCCCTTACCCAGCGGTTCCGCGATTTATTGACTTCATTTGGCTTGATCTGGTCAGTGAACTCCCCAACTCGTGTATCTGGCACGACGAGTACAGCCATCGACAACGTTGTCACTAACATTTCACAAGTCAGAGTTTCCGTGCTTGATGCCGCCATCTCGGACCACAGCGCTCAGGTGGTCGAGGTCATTGGGTGTTCCCCGGATGTCGAGGGCCAGGCTCCAAAAATTCTAAGAGTAACTCGACAGCAGAACATTGAACAGCTCAGGAGTTTTCTCGGGGGTGAATCCTGGATATTTCTGGATCATTTCCGTGATGCGAATGGGATGTTCAATGCGTTTAACGAACGTTTCTTATTTTATCTGAACAGTTCATGCCCTTTCAAAAAATCAAAAAGGTTTCAAAATTTCAAAAAAAACTTCATGGATTACTCCAGGTATTCAGATATCCAGAGAAAAAATCAAGTTCTATCACTCTATCTACATTAGCACTGAAAAGAAAATTTTAAAGTTTTTTCCCGAAATTACAGAAGAGTGTATAGAAGAGTAATTAAAGCCGCAAAGGCCTATGACATTGAAAAAACCTTAAAAACATGTGACAACTTTTCTAAAACGGCCTGGTCAATTATTAATAATGCATCAAACCTTTCTAAAAAAACCCAACAAAATCAAAATTATCGACAACGGTACAAAAGTAAAGGATCCCTCGGTGGTTGCTGGATTATTCAGTCGTTATTACGATTCGATGACTGTGATGGGCGGAGGCACCAAGGGATCTCTCCCCTGCGTAAGAGTTTCCCGGCGGCCGATGACGTCCATGGCTTTGGCCCCTGTGAGTGGGGGGGAGGTGGCTCGCGTCTTGCGGAGTCTCAAGGCGAAAAAGTCCTGTGACATCCATGGAGTATCGTCATGGTTAGTTAAACAATGCTCCAAAGCTCCCCATTGACCAAACTGATCAATTTTTCATTTGAAACAGGCACCTTTCCAGACAAATTAAAGATTGCGAAAATCACTCCGATTTTAAAAAAGGACGATCCTTGCGTGACTAGCAATTATCGTCCAATTTCTGTTTTGCCTGCCATCAGTAAAGTCTTTGAAAAAATATTTTTGGCACGACTGGAAACCTTCCTTTCAAGATTTGAAATTCTCGATCCAGAACAATATGGATTCAGAAAAAACAGATCAACAGTCGATGCAGTCACAAACCTTGTTGAACTCGTTGTCGATGGGTTGGAGAGAAGAGAACATGTGCTCAGCATATTTCTTGACCTCTCCAAAGCCTTTGACTGCGTGCACCATGCGACACTGCTGCACCAGTTAGAGAAATGCGGCATTCGAGGTTTGCCGCACAAATGGGTCATGTCTTATCTCAGTGACAGGGTCCAGTGTGTACAGATCGAGAATGTCCTGTCAGACAAAACACAAGTAACCCAAGGTGTTCCCCAGGGATCAATTCTTGGCCCAGTTCTTTTTAATCTCTATGTCAACGGACTGAAATCATCTATCCAGCATGGTAAAGTGATTCAGTACGCTGATGACACTACTATTTGTGTAAAGGCAAAATCAGCTGCTGAATTAGAACTAAAATCATTTCTTGATCTAAATCTTTGCATTCAACATTTCAATGAAATGAACTTGCAAGCAAACAATTCAAAGTCAAATTTCATCAAATTTTGTTTTCAGCAGCGCAATGAACAAAACAAAATCACTGTGATGGTGGATGATGAACTCATTGAAGAAACATCTTCCACAAAGTTCCTTGGAACACATCTTGACAAGGAGTTGACTTGGAACGGTCACATTGACAGCGTTTGCTCTAGAGTTAATTCAGGCATTTATGCTTTGCGTAACCTAGCACGATTCTGCTCCCTTGAACTCTTAAGAACAGCCTATTTTGGCTTGGTCCATACTCACATGGAGTACGGAATCAGACTTTGGGGTAGCTGCTCTAAATACAAGCTGGAAAGGGTATTTAGACTTCAGAAAAGAGCTGTCAGAACCATCTTGAAATTGAAAACAAGAGAGTCGTGTAGAGAAGCATTTAGGGAGCTTAGATTATTGACTTTACCCTCCCTCTATATCTTGGAGGTCGCTCTGTACTGCAGGTCAAGGTGCACTTTGATTCAAGGCAGGGATGTTCACTCATATGATACTAGAGGTAGGGACAACTACAGAATTCAATCACACAGAAGTACAGCCTTTGAACGGCTGCCATCTCAAGTTGGTGTCAAAGAAATCAATTGCATTCCTGAATGCATCAAAAATCAAAACCTGAATCTTTTCAAGACTCTATTAAAGCATCTTTTGGTGTCTAGTGCCTTTTACACGATTGAGGAGTTTTTTCAATACCGCTGGGACAATTAGTAACCCCCCTACCCCATATTCTGGTGTTGAGAGTGTGATTGTTTGCATGATTGTTGAGAGATGTATGTATGTTTGAGTGAGCTTCAAAGTGTATGAATGGCTAGGAAGAATATGATGCTTGCAACACAATTGTAAAATTGTAACAAATGCAATAAAGAATTTATTATTATTATTTATTAGTTTGGTGGCGTAAGACGATGTAATGGCTGCACAAGTAGATGTTTCGAATCTAATAGTTGTATGCATGGTGAATATACAGCATACGATTTTTTCTGGCCGTTATTATTGAAAAATCGTGAAATTATATTTTAATTTGGCTCAACAATTTACAGCAGGACGTGATGTTTTCTCCGTCGCCACCCGATTACCTTCCGAGTCGGCATTTGACTCAAACGCTCCCCAAACACGGATGCACTGCAGTGAGCAGAGAATTGCAAGAGGATTGTTTGATGGTATAATCCACATGCAGGTGGTATTTCTCATCTACAAAGGAAGGAAGAACACAGATGCATTTGCAGGCTACCTATCACACCGTTTACAGCAGGTTTGCCAATGCTTCTGTAGCTTTAACCTTCCTCTCAGAGACATGTGAAGAGGTTCTCTCCTTACACCTATTCTTCGTCTCCACCTGGGCTTCATAGTATTATCCTAGGTAGTGAAATACATATTCTGCATTTTTTTGCTCTTTCTTAAGTTACTATCGGCTCGGTTATTTCAATGGCACCAGATTTATCGTATGAGAGCTGAGCTAGAACGGTATGGAAGTGTGTTTACATGCACCGGGCTATCACTTTTTCCATTTAATATTTTTTTTTGTTTTCGCTTCTGTTGTATTGTAAATATACTATTAACAGTTGACATTAACAGTGATTTCTGTTCACTAGATTGATGTTCACTACTAATTGCTTGTCTCGATGACTAATTGGCCTCTTTAAGCAAATGTTGTTTTCAAGTAAATATTTTTTTATTTCTAGCAACTTGTATTACAGTTTACATACAGCGCTTAACAACTGGAAAAATACATTTTGTTACAATGGTTTGAAAGTTGTACTCCCAATTTTTTTAGTGATTTTATTTCATTTTATAAACAGTAATCAACGAAATCGATTTTTGAATAACGCGGTTCAGAATTCACACACATTTCTACATGAGCTCATATGTTCAGTTCATCATAAAATATATTTCAAAGATATAAATGGATACAATTCTAACATGTTCTATAAATCATAAGTTATTTTGTGTCAGAACCAACGATGGTCATAAACTATAAACTGTCCAGACGCTATGCCCGACCTAGTTAGGGAGAGTCAACTTACAGCCATGTCTCTCATAAAGGCAATAATTTAAACTGTAATAGATTGAACCATTGAAAGCTGAATCCTAATTATTACGGTATCACCGTGCGGTTTTAACTATAAATGTTAATAAAAACGAAGGACTCCTTTTTATAAAAATGTTCTTAAATATTTATCAAGTATATTAAATGGGACAGTGAAAAGCGTTCCTTAGACAAAAATATTAACATCAGTGATGCTTCATTATATTACGTTCTCATAAAAGTAACGGTAGGTTATCAATGTTACTGCAACCTTACGCTCATATTTCATTGATCAGTATTTGTAAAAAGAACACAATAAACAATACTTTCCTAAATTTTCCCATTTTGCTTTTATTGTTGCTGCAAAGCTGTGGCACAAAATATTGTTATTAATTAAAGTAATTTATTTTACTTAGTTTACAAATAAGTAACTTCATTCATTGTTTCAGAAAATAAAATAAGGGAATCGAATATTGTACAAATAAATCATATCCATAGATTTGCTCTTAAAGATTGGAAAAAAGTGATAATTGAGCCTAGGGGAAATAGGATCTCTATAGGATGGTAGGTGAGAACAGAAAACTAGGTAGCCAAAAATGGGAACGATCAAATAACCTGAAACAAAAAAACAAAAATCATAAAAGTGAGCTCGTAAAGAATATCCGTATGGTTCAAAGATATAGTTAGCAAAAATAACTGAGGATACGAGTAAAGAGAGTCTCAGATCACGATTCTAAGAGTCTACATATCTAATATCATATCTAATTACACACTATGAAAGTAAAATTTCCAAAATATCAGGATTCCATGATTCTACTGTATCGGTGATTTAAATATCCTGATTAACTTAGCATTACGAAGGAAATAACTTGAAAATTTTGAAGGTTTTTATTTCTGTCTGTCTGCCTGCCTGACTGTATGTCTATTTGTCTGTCCATAAAATATCTTGAGAAAGAACTTACCTATAGACTTGAAATATTGCATGAGCTTCATACCTATATAGGTAACATTGAGTTCCATGAAGGGGAATGTCACTCTGTGAATTTTGGCTGAGTTGTAACGAAAAATTTACATTGGTACTATAGGTTATCACAATGACAGCAATAAAATAACATAACAAATCAATTTGTAAACATGCTGAGTACAATCATATGACATCTTGGCATGTGATCACATAAAGGTTAATGAAATAACCTATAGAAATGGTGCACGCAACTTCAGCAGAGCCTATCAAGTTACATGTAGTGTGGCGTTGTCCTATAAATACCTGTGTGCTTGTATAAATACTTTCACAACAGATCTTAGGAATAAAAATTTTCAAAAATGCGTAAAACATACTCCTGGTACGTTATATTACATAGTCTTCATATTACAGTTAAATTCTTGTCAATTGTCTAGATGTAGGTTTCATCATATTAGATTTTATTTATTTTGTTATAAATCTTTTAAACAAATTTTAATTATAAGACAGCAATAGCGTGTTTTGTTTTTAATACAAATTATACTATTCGGTTTCATTTTCCTAGTGGTTCGTTGTTATAAGTAAACCTTGCATAAAATATAACAATGTAACATTAATTGACCTTATAATCACATCGGTCGGTCAAGTGGCTTTTAAAACTACATGTCCAAGAGCGTTGCTTTGTTACACCAGGAGAGCTTTGAGGCTGCCTTTCCACGTGCATTACCTCACTGTTTATTTCCAGCAAATGGAGCGCTATATACTGATGGCGAGAGAAAAGAAGAGACCTGGATTCTGGCCTATCTGAAATTTGCAGGCGCTACTACTAGTATGTTGCCGCGCCTTGTTTCGTAATTCCATTATTGTTTCACTGTTCCATTGCTAGGATAAACAATTCGCAGGGTTGGCTGTGGGGCGAAGCGCCTGAAATTATTGCGCGGCAACACACTAGTACACAGCTGTGCGCCGGCACGGGCCAGGTCTCTTCTTTTCTCTCGCCATCAGTACCTTTGTGTCTCACGTCATGTCAACTCTTTATATCGTTCACGAATTAAATTCAAAATTCCGACGGTGTAAATGAAGGCACGTTACTATTTTAACCACATTTTATTTATATTTATGTATTTTATTCATTTATTTTGTTTAGCCGAATTAAGGTACGAGATTTGACGCTCAGCTTATCGATGGAGGGTCTGGAAAAGTATAATTGATGTCTATCTGTCTGCAAGATATCTCGAGAATGGCCCTTTACTCTTTATAAGTTTCTCATGAAACTTCCTATCTGTATAAGGATATCGAGTTAAACGATCGTGCATATCACTCCATGGAATTTGGTTGAGCGTTGGTGAAAATAGGTACATTAATCTTACAGGTAATCATGATGGAAATGAGAAAATTACGACATAATTTTATTTAACAAACTAAGTACAGTCATGTTAAACTTTCGTATAGCCTGATAGAATGAAATAAGCGATAGATTCAATATTCCACATACTTTCAACTAGGGGAGCCTGTTACTTGACACAGTGGCGTAATCCTAGGATACGCAAGTTAAAGATTTATAGCAAACTTATTGCATCTTTAACTTGCATTTGTTGTCTTTAAAACCGTATTGGTTTTTTCAATTATTATCCACGACCAAATTCAGCAATTTGATGTTTTATTTGTTAGATAAAGATACTATATTATAATTTGAATAACTCATATCGGTAGGTAAAGGTTTTAAGAAGTAATGCCCTATATACAAATACCTTGTCTTTACATTAATAAAATACAAGCGATTGTTATTATTATGAAATAAAATCGGTCCTGCTACCACCTACACACAACATGCAACCAAAATTCTGTGTAATTCAAGCGATAAAACCGTTTGAATTACATTGTAATGAAATACAAATAGTTTTAAGAGGACGATTATTGTATATAATCTTATAAAGCTATTGTATTTATATTAGTTGACCAGTGGTAATAAATAATACATATTATGTGCACAACGTAGCTATGATTTTATTTTTAGGACTATACACAATTTCTAAGAATGTACGTTTCAATGATACAAATCAATTTAAAAACTTTTATAGGATATAGAATAAACGCCAGTTAAACTATCATATTATAGTAAAACAATGGTAATATTCTAATTGAAGTATTGTATTACTGTATTACGTTTACTTTGATGTGACGCCTATCTCTATAACATTCTAGTAAAGGGAGAAAGAGTGACTCACTTATCTCTCACTGGGTTCAAAGTGTTTAAACAATTTTAGGATGGTTTGAAATTTTATAAACTGACAAAATCTAAGAAAATAAACGCAAAAAAAGTAATTGGCACAGGCGTTGAAGTTAGTTTATTAATTATTCTAAATTCAAATACCCCTCAAATGTATAAAGGTTATTCATCTCTATTTATTATTAAGTCTTATAAACTTACGGTGCACCGTTACATTTTATATTTATCATGTGTGTATATCCCACTCCTGCCACATATAACATGTTAAATTAAGTTTTGTATCAAAATAAACCCATATTCACAATTACATTGCAAATATAAACATTGCCATAAAATATCCCATATTTTCAATTTAGGTCCGAGAGGGCCTTAAAATAATACATCGGGGAGGGCGGATGGCCACACGACCTTCAGTGTCTGACTTTGGTTCTGAATAGGTAATAGTGGAGCGGGTTCATATAATGCATAAGATTGTTGGTCTTTATATCAGTATTCTGTACTTTCCACTGTACCAACTCTCCTTCATATTCTGTTCTATAAGACCCTCGCACTAGCCAATGACACACGAAGACAGGCAGAATATGACTAAAAAGGGAACCGGGATATCCTTACAAATCAAACAATCCGTTCAGGGAGTTACATGTTTTTCATTTAGTTTTCACTTAGGAAATAATAGTTAATTAAATAAATATTGTTTGAGAAAACTTTTTTATATTGATGAAATAATGGTTTATAAAAAATACTTTTATATTCCAGATGATGCAACTCATGTATATACTGAAAAATGTAACATTTTTCTTCAGCTGTTTTACAATGAACCTCATTACAAAATTGCCTAGGTTTTCAGGCCATACTTTAAAACTCAAAATTGATTGTATCATTAAAGAAAAGTTCATTAGAAAACGTTACCACTTTTCTTGAAAATGTAATACTAACTTATTTTTAAAAATTACTTTCACCTTTCCATAGACTTCTCTTTTATTCTTGTGTAGAGTATGGAATACAAGCCGTATTTTTGTCCAACTGTATTGCACAATCTAACCAAGGACAGGAAGAGAACAATTGTCTGTACATGCTACCACAATGACCTTTATAATACAGTAAAAATATAGTTATCATTCAAATTAAAGTTCCTCACTAATCTAAGCATTAATATACACATGTATAACTTTGATTATACCGTATACGTCTCTGTCAAAGCAGTTAATTTGCATCAGTGTTGAGTGGTCTCTAAAATTAACACGTTTGCTACCGGAGGTAAAGTATCAGTGTGTGCTGTTGAGTGAGTATTAGGATTAAACCTTCTTACCTTATCTAAACGTTAATTAAGTTCAATTATACTGTTGATTATAGGTAGGTGTCCGAGTCCATTTCATCAACAGATTGCCGGATTCCATGAAAAATTAACAAACGCCCAAAGTGTTAAAACTTCGTATGAAACACGTTTAGCTTTTAAGGCACTTCAAAGTGTCGGTGAGTTTTAGATTATAGTTGGGACACCTCTAGTCTATAAGGCAGACACAGGCGTTGGCGGTGGAGAGATTTGGCGAATGAGTGGTATGTACGAATAGAACTATTGTATTGTTTGTCTGAATGTAGTATTGTGAACGATTGTAGAAATTGTATATTTGTTCGCTGTAAGTTATCACACAATTATTACATTGTCCACTGCAATAAAAGTTTTGACTCTGAGGTTGCGGCCTTGACCTCCTCGTGGTAAGACTGGCGAGGTCTCGGATTTCCAAAGCCACCATTGGCTCGAGCCCCCGAACGTCTCCGCTCTCTCCGATCGCATCCCTCAGCAACACTGAAGAGGTCGGTTTGCGATTTCACCGCGAAGTTCCAAACGGTACACCTCCAGTTCTTGTCTGCTTGATGGCCAGAGTCATTAGGTTTAATTTTCCCCGTATCTCCTTTAAAATATCGCCATAAGTCAACTCTTCGGCCGGTCTTATGAGGACCGCCTCTGGAAGGGCCTTCTTTAGTGATTTCTTTCTTACTGGTGTCATCTTGCGCGGCATAGCAGCACGCAGTCTCCCTGCAGCTTTCTTCCCTTTAGGCGACTGCTTCTCCTATCTTCGGAGTCTCCTACGGTAACCCGACTAAGCTGCCATTGACTCTCCTTGCTGAGATCTCTGACTGCCTCCGGCCTCGAAGTCAAGGGAATCTTAGTTCCTGTAAGAGGCAAGCTCCCACCAGTCCCTTCTTCGTAGCATAGACAAGCCTGTTTTCCACAGCCTTCCTCTTTTCTTCAGTGGTCTCCGGAGAAGTGTCAAGCAAGCCCTTCTTCCTATTTTGGGACTCCTCCTTACCAGCAAGGAGGTTCTGTATGAATGCCCTTTATAATAATGCTTTTCTAAAACATCGCCTTCTACCTGGAGAACCGACATACATAGATTCATCTGACCATATGCGATGTGGTTTACTCATGTTCTTAATACTGACGACACTCTATAATTGGTCTAATGATCAGACAATTTTTTCACGATCAGATTTAAATGTTCTTCCTTATCACGATTGTCGTCACCGATCTGTCGCCTGAGAGGCTCCACATTGGCGAGATTTTTCATAGGGCTAGTCCGGAAGGCGCTGGTAACTTGGGGTTCGCAGAGCAGGCGGTTCCTCCTGAGGGACTTCATGGCCACGCACTACTTTATAGGGGCGACATTGTTGTTCCGGTCTATGTACTGCTGGTTCGACCTCAGTGGCTTGGCGTCCCCACCCTGGGCGGCAAGCAATCAAGCCACTCCTGCGAAAGGGATTTGACTTGTCCTCAGAATAAATTTTTGTAGATATTTATCCTAAATAGTTCATGTTTTAATTGATCTATTAGAGTCTTTAAATGTACATTTTAAAGAAACAAGATTGGAAACAGTTATATTTTACTTTTTTAATGTCTCACTTTCAAGTCAAATGGAATTAAGACTATCATCCTAAGCAAAGCAGTATTGTTATATTGAGAATTCAGATTAAAGTATCCCAGATAATCTGGGATTACTAGTATCGACAAATAACATGAGAATTTTCGCATTTACTATTTTTACTGTGGTGCTGTGTGCAACGTTAAAAGTACATCCTTTGGCATTTTTGTTAAAAGCTTTATATACAATGTAGGTTTAACATTTCGTTCGTATTAACTGAGTTTGTAACGGCACTTTATTTATTATACTGCGAAGTTTTTATTGGAATTCTGCCTCAAGAATGTTTTGCAACTGTTATCATTTTCACCTGTCAGTGGCGTGCAACTGAAGTAACTTCCTAAAAGTGAATTCCATTAAATTATGTTTCGATTTATAACACTGCTCAACTAGATTGAACTTACATATTATATATAAACTATTAAGATTATCTTATTGTTATTATTGCTAACACCCGCTCTTTCTGATGAAATATATACGTTATTATAATTTAGTACATGAATAAGGCATGTTTAACTGAGTATTTAATTAATTAAACTGAGTAATTGAGTAATTATCTATAAAAGTCGGCTGTACTCGCGACCCATAAAAATATAAACTACAAAATTGTAATGACCTATTTTCTAATCACAGAATTATGGGATATATCTCATTTTATATGAATAACTAATCAGAATCCTAATGCTTTTTAGTTATTTTACTAGGCATGAAGAAAAATTCTTATAATTCTGTTAGTTCATACTTTAAATATTAAAAAAGTATACTCTTAACAAAAAATACTAAGAAAGGTTTTAGGTGTGTTTTAGTTTTTTTTTTTTTTTAATGAAATAACCATATTCCATAGCTCTAAGACTTGACATAAGTGCATAAACACTTTTTTTAAGTTTAGCATTGCTCTTGTGGGGTACGATCTTTTCTCTACAGCTATCATACTAATTGTATTATTATTGGGATAGTGATACGAAATAAGACCATAGTTTTTTAAATGTAAGTCTGGTAAACTTAAAACAGTAAATTATTATAATTTAATCAATATCAATGTATCATATGTTATTTTTGATGTTTTACAGAATCAAACATCTACGAATATACGCAAAAAGAAATAAACCACTTGCGTAACAAATACCACTTGGATGCCCCTGATATATTATGAATAGTATACTCTGTTTTGCTATTTCGTAATTAAATAAACATTTAAATTGTAAAATTACAAAATCAAAGTTCTATCTTAAAAACGCCATATGAAAATAAAGATGTATTTATATTCTAAAGCTCGGATGACATGGGATATTTTAGAGTTCTAAAAATGCCTTGAGTCTTAAAACCGTGTAAAGTTATTGATACCCACATTTCTCCGAAAAAACTTTTACACATAGGAATAAAGTTTATTTTAGAAATGTTATCCAATGACGAAACATTTATTCAACACAACACACGTCATATATTTAATACAATTAATACTATACAACAATAAACATGCGCATTCTGTTATTTTTTATTTACTAACATAGAATAAAACATATAGACTAATATTATTTAAATCGTAAAAAAACAGTCGTTGTGTTATGTATTAAGCTGTTATTATCTCCCTTGAAAATAAAACCCAAGGTGAGCACTTGTGGTAATGTAGATAAGTAATGGAAGAATATATTATTAGATTACAAATAAATGGTGTACAGTGGTCTATGGAACAACGGTACGTTAAGTTCAGTGTCCAAGAGTGCGCAACGTCGCCCTGTTATCGTGATTACACCATTAGAGTGCCTTGCTCTTACCAGTTAATGTACAGTGGTCTATGGAACAACGGAACGTTGTCAGTGTCCAAGAGTACGCAACGTCGCCCTGTTATCGTGATTACACCATTAGAGTACCTTGCTGCTGTCAACCGCACGATGTCCAGTTCTGTACTGTCGTTTTGATCATTACTTTAATTTTGTTCACAAGCCCAACGTTTACATGTGCATAAATGACACATTGATATAATCATAAGTACATGCTCATTTTAATTAAAATTTTATGAAATATCCTGAATTTACTAAAACTTTAAAATTGAAATATCTATGTGATACGTTGTTATTATTCGAGACAATAAGAAACGTGACGTCATGTTTGGACCTCGTTAGTGGCAAAGATAACGAGCAGATGTCTGTAGGCGAGGTAAGAACTGGAAAGGAAAACCTTTCATTTCCTTTAATGGCTATCTACTTATAACTTCCTGTTGCTGCTAAGGAAAACACATTATATACACTACAGTGTTAAACAGTGTCGTGAAAGAAAAGATTAGTTAGTATAGTTAAATAGTTATATCTAATAAACTTTTGTTTGTAAAATAGACTAATGACCATTTTAATATGAAACCAGTTTGCTCAAAAATACTGAGGTTTTACGACATTGTAACGATAACACCGCAACACTTGATGTCTCACATCCTGGCAGCTCTTGTGGAGCTTGGTGGTCACCGATAACCGTTGTCGTTATTACGGCCCATAGCAAATCCTTTAGCCAGATAAAATAATTTTATTAAACAATGCTTTCGTCTCGGTGGAGTAGAAGATTATAAGAAATCATAGTTCAGAATTACCTCTACATAAACATAAGTAATTAAGTGACTTGTTGGTAAAGAAACTGTTCTGGCATAAATCATGTAATACTTATATTTAAGAACTGTGTACTTTATGTTCCAGAATAAGGTTGGAAAAGAACAATTTTGTAATTCCACTTTCTTAAATTTCACTGAATTCTAATTGGTTAACTTACAGTGAAACGTTTAACATACTCTTGTGGGACTATTCATGAAAAAGTCTCAATTTTGTCATTTGTTCTTTACAGCAATGTATAATTTACAACGTAGAAGTATTTAGTTGTTCCATAGTCCCACATAGAATTTGTATGCCAATAAGTCTGTTGCATGCGATTTCTTCTGTTTATGTGAGCTTATGTCCCCCCCCCCCCCCCGAGGATGGGGAATCTGCAGCCAGATACCCTGGAGGTTAATCTTCTTGCCTTCACTCCAGGTTATGCGGGGACTACGTTATTATAAAGATCGCCGACCCGCTAAACCCCACCCTTTTCCTTCCTGCCCACCTAGCCGGAACCGCTTCATAGCATTTCTTCAGCTAAGTGAGTGCCTTGTGCTACCACCTTACTGCCTCATTGTTTCGTCTCCCATTTTTTCGACGAATTATGGAAAAGGCCATCCTGCTGATTGCAGCCCACTTGTCTTCAGACTCCAACATACAGACGATTAGGGGCTCAGGTATCAGGTGTCCGGTAGTACCAAAGCAGTTTGCTCGTGCTTCTGCCCACTTCTCACAGTGGAAGAAGGTATGTTCTGCGGTGTCTTCCTCCTTGCAGTAACGACAGGTGCTTGATTCGCTTTTTCCAATCTTTTCAAGGTAGTACCGGAAGCATCCATGACCAGACAGAATCTGTGTCAAATGGAAATTTACCTCTCCGTGCCTTCGTTCTGCCCATCTTCTTACGTCTGGGATGAGCCTTCTTGTCCAGGCGCCTTTAGCTGAAAGCTCCCATTCCCGCTGCCAGCTGTCGTACAGTCTTTCCTGTAACATCGTCCTGTTCCTCTCGCCTTGGTACAGGTCTGTTCGTTCCTTCACCAGAAGGTGGACAGGTGGAGTATTGGCCAGCACCAGAACTGCATCTCGACATATTGTTCTGTAGGCCGATGTTATTCTCATTGCTGCATTCCGTTGCACCCTGAGAGCCACATCCCTTGCTTTTGCAAACTGCATGGCACTTTGCCACACCGGTGCTCCATACAAAAGCAGAGCTCCGAGCTGCTGAGAATATAAGTCGTCTTTATTCATCCTTTGGGCCTCGAATGTTCTTCATTGTTCGACTTATAGCTACTGTCATCACAGAGGCCTTTCTTGCGGTTTCCTCAATATGGGGAATAAAGGTCCTTGATTTGTCCAACCAAATACCTAAGTATTTAACCTTGGTCTTAGGTGTGATACCTGATCCTTGCACCAAAAAGGTGATTGGGTGAAGTCTCCTCCTTCCAGCCATAATAATTGCCTTTGGTGGGGCCAATGCTAGTCCCAGTTCCTCCAAGTGGCAGCCGACCCGCACAATGGCCTCATTTGCTCTTTCCATTAGAATACGTTCTGTGCTTCCAATCACAACCAGTGCAAGGTCATCAGCGTACCCAACAACCTTTGCGTTAGGTGGGAGAGGCAGATGGAACACAGTGTCATACAAGACATTCCACAAGGTCGGGCCAAGTACGGATCCCTGTGGGACCCCACTGGTGACTACTCTTGAGTTTCCACTTCCCAGGTCAAGAGTTCTATTCCCTAGGTAGGCCTGAATCATGCGTCTCAGATATGGAGAAATTCCTATTTGTTTCAGACGCTGCAGGATTTTTTGCCACGACGCACTGTTGAAAGCGTTCTTCACATCCAGGAGAATCACAGCAGGAATCTGTCGGTGGTGTTGACCTCCACCCACAGCATGCTGCACCAGTCTGACAACTGCATTCACTGCGTCCACTGTCGAGCATTCTGACCTGAATCCATACTGGTTCTCTGACAGAGCATTAGACCTCTTAAGCTCTTCCTGGAGTCTTCCTACCAGTAACTGCTCAAACAGCTTACCCACTGTGCTTAGTAGGCATAAAGGTCTGTAGGAGACCAACTTTAGGGATGAGTACCAGTCTCGCTGTCTTCCAATCTGCAGGAAAAAATCTCCTCTTTCAAGGCTGTGTTTAGGATATCAAGAACCTTATCTGGGATAATAGCCACTGCCAGCTTTACCACCTCCGGCGGTATACCATCAGGCCCTGGGCTCTTGTTTGGCTTTATCTTTTTGCCTGCCGTGTTTAGCTCCTCCTTTGTAAAGGGTGGGATTTCCAGAGCAGCGATTTCCTCGTGCTCTACAGGGGGATGGTCAGGGAAAAGGGCCTCAACACGTTGTGTTAGTGTGCCTTTGTCCAGCACTGGCAAACTGCGTCCAAACTTCTTCATCACAATCCTGTAAGCGTTTCCCCATGGGTCTTCTTCAAGTTGGTCACACAAAGCAAGCCACTTTAGTCTCTTGGTTCCCACGATCTCCTTCTTGTATCTCTGGCGTTCTTGTCTGAGCAGTGTAACCAGCCTTTGGACTTCAACTGCATCTGGTCCCAATCTCCCTCTTGCCCTGGTGACTCGCCTTCTCAAGGACATGCATGATGCTCTAAGAGATGCCACCTCTGTAGTCCACCAGTAAACTGATCTTCTCCTGCAATGTTTCCTTGTACCAAGTACATCTTCACACACTTTCTGCAGCCCCTGGGTCAATTCTTGTGTATCTCTACCTTTTACACCATTGAATTGCCGTCTCAAAGCTTTTTCTAATCTTCCATTTTATCTGGCCGTACTCTCCATCCTTTTGCTGGCCACGATGTTAGGTTCTGCTCCCTGCGATCAATGTTTAGCTCAAAAAAGATTTGCATGTGATTACTCAGAGTTTCTTTTTCGCTAACATGCCAACCACTGGCATATTCGGCCAGGGCCTCCGTCACAAAAGTGAGGTCAATGATGGAATGATGCTCCCCTCTCCGAAAAGTTGGCACTCTCCCTTCATTTAACAGTATGAGGTTGTTTTCTGCAGCCCAGTCAATGACTAATCTTCCTCTTCTTCCTGAGACGGTCTCCCCGCAATCCTCGGCCTTAGCATTGAAGTCCCTTTTTACTGTTTCTCCTAAAATTTGCCAATTCCTCCAATCCCTCTTCGAACTCTCTTATTGGCTTTCCAGGAGGGAAGTAGCAGCTACAGACGTAGAAACGTTCAAATTCAATCCATGAAAATGTGTTTCCATGTCCTCGACTTTTCACCATCTGGCTTTGGCTTAAGCTCTTTACACACGACCCTCGATGTGCATCAACTGACCAAGTTCCATTATGGGCTGTCCTGATGTTAGGCTCACTGAGCATAATGACATCCAGCATTTTCTTTCTGGCCACGGCCTGCAGTAAATCTATTGCAACTTCGCTCTTCATTCCATTTAGCTAAACAAATCTAAACATTTCTTTTCCTCTCTGGACAGTCAGCTCTCTTATGTCCTTCCTTTTTGCAGAGGGAACACATTTTGCTACAGTCAGCTCCATTGCAGAAGCGTGCAATGTGTCCCTCCTCAAGACAACGGTAGCAACGTGGACGTTCTTCTCGAAGTCTCACTCTGCAGTAGACCCATCCTACCTTCACTCTCCCCATCTGCTCAAGTTGATTTGCTGCAGATTTAGAGAGGATGACTGTTGCTTTCTGCGTTTCTCCATATGCTGGTCTTAATGAGGAAACCTTTGCATCCATGGCTGAGATGCTGAGTTTATGTTTGAGAGATATAGATTCACAGAAGCGTAATTAAAACATTTGATAGTACTAATATGATGCTTAGATCTATGCTAAACCATTATAAATTATATTTTCACGTTTTCTTAATATGTTACGACTTTTGCTGGCTGTATTTTGTGTGTCTTTGTGTTGTTATGATACAAAACAACAAAAACTTCATTGTGGACTTTATTACGTAGTGTGGAAATATAGATATTACCGATAACTATTGTGTAAATTAGTACCTGAACTCAACAGCCTTAAAAAGGTGGTAAATGGTAATCATTCTCCTCATTGTACATCTCCTAGTACAGATCCACAACCAGTGAAGGCGTTAAAAATCTCCTACAACGTTAAAAACCAACAAAGGTACAAAGAATTTATTCATTAAAAGCACAGTTTGCAAATTATGAAGAAGTTATGAGACTAATAGTTCGATTAAAGCAATACTTATTAAAAAAAAACAGTACAACGAATAAACTAAACCATGTTGACACTATTAACAGTATTAAGTTGCTATAAAAACAAATCCTTAATGTTATATGACACTCTTTAAAGGAAAAATGTGTTTTTTAACGTTTTGATGTGTTTACGTTTGAAGGATGTTCTGAATATGCATCTTATATATCAGTGAACAAAGCATTATACGTTTTCATGATGATAAGGTTCTTTTTTATACCAAGGGTAGAAAGCCTCTGAACTGCCAGCATGTGTCTGCCCCTCATATGAGTGATATGACCTACTGACAGTGAAGAGCTAGGCTTCTTTCTGAGTAAAACGCAGCAGTCATAAACCACCTGGTCCACAAGAGTCAATATTTCAAATGGGGTCTGAATTACTCTCAGCTCTTAAGCTTTATAACACCTCTAATACACCATTTCTTCATTCTAAACATTGTAATACAATTTTTGTATTTCGAGTTCCCTTATAATATTACCCCATATCGAATAGATTCAACGTTGCGTATATATGAAATAATGAAATTTATTCCTTTAAAAGTACGCATACAAAAACATCTTAATCATAGGAATATAAGTTGGCCACAGTATCCAGTAATTGTGGCCAACGATAATTAATTTAAGAAAATTACAATATAAACAATTAATTTGTGAGTCCAGCAACAAATTAAAAACTCGCACTCCGTGGCGCCTGTGCTGAATTGAGGAACTAAAGATTATAATATTACATTATATGACAAAAGAAAAATTACAAATTTCTTACTTTAATAAATAATATAGGTCTACATGCTTGTACGGTAACGTAGTGAGCAGATAGTAGATTTAGAATATACATAGATGTAATTAATTAAACAAGAGTAGCATTTAGAAAAGACACGTCATCATAAGAAAATAGCCAATTTTTTATTTAATTTAAAAAAGATTTCAAGTTGGAACATGATTTAATATGAGGTGGCAATTGATTAAAATACTTAGGAGCAATATACTGAAAAGACTGTTTAAAATTAGATTTGTTGACTTTAGGTAATCTAAATATTCGTTGTAAATTACTTCTTGTTTGGTAAGACAGGTTTTCTGTACCAGTGTTGCCACTTCTAATATAAAAGATTTTTTAAAACTTTGTAAACAAACAAATGGTTAATGGGTAATATTTTTAGATGACAAAACAAAGGGTAGGAGCTCTCTCTTTTGTGACAGTTGAGTATTATTCTTATAATATGATTTTGGGATACTCTGAGTTTTTCCAAATAGTTTTTAAAGGTTCCCCCCCAGCATTGCACACCATATTGTATCCTGGAATCAATTAGAGCAAAGTAAATAATTCGTAATAGACTGGGTTCACAGAAATTCTTCAAATAATAAAAAGTTCTGATTGAATGTTTGATTTTCTTATGTAATATTGAAATGTGATTTGGCAATTTAAATATTCGTGTAAGTTAATACCCAAGTACTTAAAACTAGTATTTTTTTTCTATCACTTCACATTTGCAATCTTTCGACAAACAGTTAAAATTGTGCAAAGTTTTCCCTGCAGGAAGTTCAAAACTATTAACTAAACTAAAATTTACATATCTTGTTTTCTTAACATTAATTACCATTTTGTTTACAAAACACTATGACCTTCATAGTTCTAAATCCTTATTTATATTCACCCAGATATCATAAATATTTTTCTCTGAATAAAAAAAGCAATGTCATCTGCAAAAACACTGTTTTGACCTTGAAAGGGTAATTCGAGTAAATCGTTTATAAAAACTAAAAATAAGGTAGCCGATAGCACCGATCCTTATGGCACACCAGCTTGGACAGTTAGTGGTGCGCTAAATTGATCTGCAATTTTGACTTTTTGGACTCTATTACTTATAAAACTATTAAACCAATTGAGTGCAGTTCCCCGTACTCCAGCTGCTTCCAATTTAGATAGTAGTATATTATGATCGACAAGATCAAAAGCTGTTTTGAAGTCAATAAAAAGACCCGTTACTTTTTTGTTTGTGTTGAAATTGTTGTAAATATTTTCTGTAACCGATAGCAACGCATCTTCTGTTCCCATTCCTTTCCTAAACCCCTATTGAGACGGACTGAAAAACGTTATGCTGTCTAAATAATTTACGAGTCTGGTCCTCATTATTTTCTCAAATATTTTAGAGAATATGGATAATAGACTGATTGGTCTTATATTGTCAATTTTAATAGATGAATTATTTTTAAATATTGGAACAACTGTACTAATTTTAAGTTTATCAGGAAAAACGCCGTTCTGAAAGCTTAGATTTATAATATGAACCAAAACTGGAGCAATCGTTTCCGCTGTCTTTTTTACGAGGTTTACGGAAATGCCATCAAATCCAGTTGATTTTTTGTTTTTTAAACATTTAATAGTGATCAAAACTTCATTTATATTAGTTGGCGCTATGAAAAGAGTTGTGACGTTGTCGGTAATGCCCCCGATGGTAGGCTGATAGCGGCGGCAGTGGCGACCGCGCGGGCGGACCGGGACTGACTCGACCTTGGACTGCGATAAGGTGATCATTGATATTATCAGCCACACTTTTAGGATTGTTGACAATCTCACCATTGCACAACTCCACTTTATCTACATTTTTCCTTATTCCCGAACCTAATATGTTATTTATTACTTTCCAATATTGTGAAGAATCGCCATTACAGTTGTTAATCTTATTAGTGAAATGTGCATTTTTTGCTGAATCGATTTCCCCTTTTAGTTTATTACAGAATAAATTTAAATATAATTTGAATGATTGGTCGCATGGGCTCTTTTTATAAATTGTGTATAGTTTTTTTTCCTTTTTTATATTTTGAAAAGTAAATTTGCATTTAACCATGGACTAAAAGTTTTAGCTTTAGTTAGCTTGTTTTGCTTCTGAATTAATTTACAATTATTCAAAGATTCTGTCAGAGTCTTGTGGAACAACTCATAACTTATGTTTACATCGTTTGACGACAAACACGCACTCCAGTCTGCTTCTTTCAAGCTATCCGCAGCCAAACTTAAATCATATACAAAGTTATCTGGCATTTGTTTACTTACTACCAGCCTGTTAAACTTAGAACTGCTGCAGAAATTCAATTTATATATATATTATAAATATATATAAATTAAATACAATATATTTATAAATATATCGTATATCGTTAGAAAAACCCGAAGACTACAAATTGGGAGAAAAGCACATGAAACGAAGACACTTTAGTTTATAAACAGGGTAGTTCTGGATATTCACTATCAAGGTGCCCTTTCAGATGCGAAAGAGGAGATTTGTGAAAACCCCAATGTGGGTGTAGTCTTGGAAGACCAACAGTTTCAAAATTCAAAAACGAAACTTTTAAACTGATTCATCTTAATGCTCAAATTGCTACCAACAAGGTTGATGAGCTGACACTCTTTTGTGAAGAACTTGCGCCAGATATATTTATAATCTCGGAGCATGGCTTCACTAAAGAAAACATAAAATTTTTCAAAATCAACAACTTTGAATTGGCCGGTTCTTTTTGCCGAAACACGTCCAAAGGGGGTGGTGTAGCAATCTTTACTAGACGTTCAATTACTTTTCAACCGATGAAAGTCGGTTACAGCTGTGAACTGACCTTTGAGGTTGAAGGAATAAAAATAAAAAACAAATCAGTTCGGGAAAATCTTGGTCTTTGGGTTGTACCGGTCACCCAATGGTTGTGTTGATGTTTTTTTTTTTTTTTTGAAAAACTTGAAATTCTTTTAAATTTCTTCAACACATCTCAAACAAAATTCTTTATTTTGGGGGACTTAAACATAAACGTGCTAGATCATACCCACCCCCTTACCCAGCGGTTCCGCGATTTATTGACTTCATTTGGCTTGATCTAGTCAGTGAACTCCCCAACTCGTGTATCTGGCACGACGAGTACAGCCATCGACAACGTTGTCACTAACATTTCACAAGTCAGAGTTTCCGTGCTTGATGCCGCCATCTCGGACCACAGCGCTCAGGTGGTCGAGGTCATTGGGTGTTCCCCGGATGTCGAGGGCCAGGCTCCAAAAATTCTAAGAGTAACTCGACAGCAGAACATTGAACAGCTCAGGAGTTTTCTCGGGGGTGAATCCTGGATATTTCTGGATCATTTCCGTGATGCGAATGGGATGTTCAATGCGTTTAACGAACGTTTCTTATTTTATCTGAACAGTTCATGCCCTTTCAAAAAATCAAAAAGGTTTCAAAATTTCAAAAAAAACTTCATGGATTACTCCAGGTATTCAGATATCCAGAGAAAAAATCAAGTTCTATCACTCTATCTACATTAGCACTGAAAAGAAAATTTTAAAGTTTTTTCCCGAAATTACAGAAGAGTGTATAGAAGAGTAATTAAAGCCGCAAAGGCCTATGACATTGAAAAAACCTTAAAAACATGTGACAACTTTTCTAAAACGGCCTGGTCAATTATTAATAATACATCAAACCTTTCTAAAAAAACCCAACAAAATCAAAATTATCGACAACGGTACAAAAGTAAAGGATCCCTCGGTGGTTGCTGGATTATTCAGTCGTTATTACGATTCGATGACTGTGATGGGCGGAGGCACCAAGGGATCTCTCCCCTGCGTAAGAGTTTCCCGGCGGCCGATGACGTCCATGGCTTTGGCCCCTGTGAGTGGGGGGGAGGTGGCTCGCGTCTTGCGGAGTCTCAAGGCGAAAAAGTCCTGTGACATCCATGGAGTATCGTCATGGTTAGTTAAACAATGCTCCAAAGCTCCCCATTGACCAAACTGATCAATTTTTCATTTGAAACAGGCACCTTTCCAGACAAATTAAAGATTGCGAAAATCACTCCGATTTTAAAAAAGGACGATCCTTGCGTGACTAGCAATTATCGTCCAATTTCTGTTTTGCCTGCCATCAGTAAAGTCTTTGAAAAAATATTTTTGGCACGACTGGAAACCTTCCTTTCAAGATTTGAAATTCTCGATCCAGAACAATATGGATTCAGAAAAAACAGATCAACAGTCGATGCAGTCACAAACCTTGTTGAACTCGTTGTCGATGGGCTGGAGAGAAGAGAACATGTGCTCAGCATATTTCTTGACCTCTCCAAAGCCTTTGACTGCGTGCACCATGCGACACTGCTGCACCAGTTAGAGAAATGCGGCATTCGAGGTTTGCCGCACAAATGGGTCATGTCTTATCTCAGTGACAGGGTCCAGTGTGTACAGATCGAGAATGTCCTGTCAGACAAAACACAAGTAACCCAAGGTGTTCCCCAGGGATCAATTCTTGGCCCAGTTCTTTTTAATCTCTATGTCAACGGACTGAAATCATCTATCCAGCATGGTAAAGTGATTCAGTACGCTGATGACACTACTATTTGTGTAAAGGCAAAATCAGCTGCTGAATTAGAACTAAAATCATTTCTTGATCTAAATCTTTGCATTCAACATTTCAATGAAATGAACTTGCAAGCAAACAATTCAAAGTCAAATTTCATCAAATTTTGTTTTCAGCAGCGCAATGAACAAAACTAAATCACTGTGATGGTGGATGATGAACTCATTGAAGAAACATCTTCCACAAAGTTCCTTGGAACACATCTTGACAAGGAGTTGACTTGGAACGGTCACATTGACAGCGTTTGCTCTAGAGTTAATTCAGGCATTTATGCTTTGCGTAACCTAGCACGATTCTGCTCCCTTGAACTCTTAAGAACAGCCTATTTTGGCTTGGTCCATACTCACATGGAGTACGGAATCAGACTTTGGGGTAGCTGCTTTAAAAACAAGCTGGAAAGGGTATTTAGACTTCAGAAAAGAGCTGTCAGAACCATCTTGAAATTGAAAACAAGAGAGTCGTGTAGAGAAGCATTTAGGGAGCTTAGATTATTGACTTTACCCTCCCTCTATATCTTGGAGGTCGCTCTGTACTGCAGGTCAAGGTGCACTTTGACTCAAGGCAGGGATGTTCACTCATATGATACTAGAGGTAGGGACAACTACAGAATTCAATCACACAGAAGTACAGCCTTTGAACGGCTGCCATCTCAAGTTGGTGTCAAAGAAATCAATTGCATTCCTGAATGCATCAAAAATCAAAACCTGAATCTTTTCAAGACTCTATTAAAGCATCTTTTGGTGTCTAGTGCCTTTTACACGATTGAGGAGTTTTTTCAATACCGCTGGGACAATTAGTAACCCCCCTACCCCATATTCTGGTGTTGAGAGTGTGATTGTTTGCATGATTGTTGAGAGATGTATGTATGTTTGAGTGAGCTTCAAAGTGTATGAATGGCTAGGAAGAATATGATGCTTGCAACACAATTGTAAAATTGTAACAAATGCAATAAAGAATTTATTATTATTATTTATTAGTTTGGTGGCGTAAGACGATGTAATGGCTGCACAAGTAGATGTTTCGAATCTAATAGTTGTATGCATGGTGAATATACAGCATACGATTTTTTCTGGCCGTTATTATTGAAAAATCGTGAAATTATATTTTAATTTGGCTCAACAATTTACAGCAGGACGTGATGTTTTCTCCGTCGCCACCCGATTACCTTCCGAGTCGGCATTTGACTCAAACGCTCCCCAAACACGGATGCACTGCAGTGAGCAGAGAATTGCAAGAGGATTGTTTGATGGTATAATCCACATGCAGGTGGTATTTCTCATCTACAACGGAAGGAAGAACACAGATGCATTTGCAGGCTACCTATCACACCGTTTACAGCAGGTTTGCCAATGCTTCTGTAGCTTTAACCTTCCTCTCAGAGACATGTGAAGAGGTTCTCTCCTTACACCTATTCTTCGTCTCCACCTGGGCTTCATAGTATTATCCTAGGTAGTGAAATACATATTCTGCATTTTTTTTGCTCTTTCTTAAGTTACTATCGGCTCGGTTATTTCAATGGCACCAGATTTATCGTATGAGAGCTGAGCTAGAACGGTATGGAAGTGTGTTTACATGCACCGGGCTATCACTTTTTCCATTTAATATTTTTTTTTGTTTTCGCTTCTGTTGTATTGTAAATATACTATTAACAGTTGACATTAACAGTGATTTCTGTTCACTAGATTGATGTTCACTACTAATTGCTTGTCTCGATGACTAATTGGCCTCTTTAAGCAAATGTTGTTTTCAAGTAAATATTTTTTTATTTCTAGCAACTTGTATTACAGTTTACATACAGCGCTTAACAACTGGAAAAATACATTTTGTTACAATGGTTTGAAAGTTGTACTCCCAATTTTTTTAGTGATTTTATTTCATTTTATAAACAGTAATCAACGAAATCGATTTTTGAATAACGCGGTTCAGAATTCACACACATTTCTACATGAGCTCATATGTTCAGTACATCATAAAATATATTTCAAAGATATAAATGGATACAATTCTAACATGTTCTATAAATCATAAGTTATTTTGTGTCAGAACCAACGATGGTCATAAACTATAAACTGTCCAGACGCTATGCCCGACCTAGTTAGGGAGAGTCAACTTACAGCCATGTCTCTCATAAAGGCAATAATTTAAACTGTAATAGATTGAACCATTGAAAGCTGAATCCTAATAATTACGGTATCACCGTGCGGTTTTAACTATAAATGTTAATAAAAACGAAGGACTCCTTTTTATAAAAATGTTCTTAAATATTTATCAAGTATATTAAATGGGACGGTGAAAAGCGTTCCTTAGACAAAAATATTAACATCAGTGATGCTTCATTATATTGCGTTCTCATAAAAGTAACGGTAGGTTATCAATGTTACTGCAACCTTACGCTCATATTTCATTGATCAGTATTTGTAAAAAGAACACAATAAACAATACTTTCCTAAATTTTCCCATTTTGCTTTTATTGTTGCTGCAAAGCTGTGGCACAAAATATTGTTATTAATTAAAGTAATTTATTTTACTTAGTTTACAAATAAGTAACTTCATTCATTGTTTCAGAAAATAAAATAAGGGAATCGAATATTGTACAAATAAATCATATCCATAGATTTGCTCTTAAAGATTGGAAAAAAGTGATAATTGAGCCTAGGGGAAATAGGATCTCTATAGGATGGTAGGTGAGAACAGAAAACTAGGTAGCCAAAAATGGGAACGATCAAATAACCTGAAACAAAAAAACAAAAATCATAAAAGTGAGCTCGTAAAGAATATCCGTATGGTTCAAAGATATAGTTAGCAAAAATAACTGAGGATACGAGTAAAGAGAGTCTCAGATCACGATTCTAAGAGTCTACATATCTAATATCATATCTAATTACACACTATGAAAGTAAAATTTCCAAAATATCAGGATTCCATGATTCTACTGTATCGGTGATTTAAATATCCTGATTAACTTAGCATTACGAAGGAAATAACTTGAAAATTTTGAAGGTTTTTATTTCTGTCTGTCTGCCTGCCTGACTGTATGTCTATTTGTCTGTCCATAAAATATCTTGAGAAAGAACTTACCTATAGACTTGAAATATTGCATGAGCTTCATACCTATATAGGTAACATTGAGTTCCATGAAGGGGAATGTCACTCTGTGAATTTTGGCTGAGTTGTAACGAAAAATTTACATTGGTACTATAGGTTATCACAATGACAGCAATAAAATAACATAAAAAATCAATTTGTAAACATGCTGAGTACAATCATATGACATCTTGGCATGTGATCACATAAAGGTTAATGAAATAACCTATAGAAATGGTGCACGCAACTTCAGCAGAGCCTATCAAGTTACATGTAGTGTGGCGTTGTCCTATAAATACCTGTGTGCTTGTATAAATACTTTCACAACAGATCTTAGGAATAAAAATTTTCAAAAATGCGTAAAACATACTCCTGGTACGTTATATTACATAGTCTTCATATTACAGTTAAATTCTTGTCAATTGTCTAGATGTAGGTTTCATCATATTAGATTTTATTTATTTTGTTATAAATCTTTTAAACAAATTTTAATTATAAGACAGCAATAGCGTGTTTTGTTTTTAATACAAATTATACTATTCGGTTTCATTTTCCTAGTGGTTCGTTGTTATAAGTAAACCTTGCATAAAATATAACAATGTAACATTAATTGACCTTATAATCACATCGGTCGGTCAAGTGGCTTTTAAAACTACATGTCCAAGAGCGTTGCTTTGTTACACCAGGAGAGCTTTGAGGCTGCCTTTCCACGTGCATTACCTCACTGTTTATTTCCAGCAAATGGAGCGCTATATACCTTTGTGTCTCACGTCATGTCAACTCTTTATATCGTTCACGAATTAAATTCAAAATTCCGACGGTGTAAATGAAGGCACGTTACTATTTTAACCACATTTTATTTATATTTATGTATTTTATTCATTTATTTTGTTTAGCCGAATTAAGGTACGAGATTTGACGCTCAGCTTATCGATGGAGGGTCTGGAAAAGTATAATTGATGTCTATCTGTCTGCAAGATATCTCGAGAATGGCCCTTTACTCTTTATAAGTTTCTCATGAAACTTCCTATCTGTATAAGGATATCGAGTAAGGATAAACGATCGTGCATATCACTCCATGGAATTTGGTTGAGCGTTGGTGAAAATAGGTACATTAATCTTACAGGTAATCATGATGGAAATGAGAAAATTACGACATAATTTTATTTAACAAACTAAGTACAGTCATGTTAAACTTTCGTATAGCCTGATAGAATGAAATAAGCGATAGATTCAATATTCCACATACTTTCAACTAGGGGAGCCTGTTACTTGACACAGTGGCGTAATCCTAGGATACGCAAGTTAAAGATTTATAGCAAACTTATTGCATCTTTAACTTGCATTTGTTGTCTTTAAAACCGTATTGGTTTTTTCAATTATTATCCACGACCAAATTCAGCAATTTGATGTTTTATTTGTTAGATAAAGATACTATATTATAATTTGAATAACTCATATCGGTAGGTAAAGGTTTTAAGAAGTAATGCCCTATATACAAATACCTTGTCTTTACATTAATAAAATACAAGCGATTGTTATTATGAAATAAAATCGGTCCTGCTACCACCTACACACAACATGCAACCAAAATTCTGTGTAATTCAAGCGATAAAACCGTTTGAATTACATTGTAATGAAATACAAATAGTTTTAAGAGGACGATTATTGTATATAATCTTATAAAGCTATTGTATTTATATTAGTTGACCAGTGGTAATAAATAATACATATTATGTGCACAACGTAGCTATGATTTTATTTTTAGGACTATACACAATTTCTAAGAATGTACGTTTCAATGATACAAATCAATTTAAAAACTTTTATAGGATATAGAATAAACGCCAGTTAAACTATCATATTATAGTAAAACAATGGTAATATTCTAATTGAAGTATTGTATTACTGTATTACGTTTACTTTGATGTGACGCCTATCTCTATAACATTCTAGTAAAGGGAGAAAGAGTGACTCACTTATCTCTCACTGGGTTCAAAGTGTTTAAACAATTTTAGGATGGTTTGAAATTTTATAAACTGACAAAATCTAAGAAAATAAACGCAAAAAAAGTAATTGGCACAGGCTTTGAAGTTAGTTTATTAATTATTCTAAATTCAAATACCCCTCAAATGTATAAAGGTTATTCATCTCTATTTATTATTAAGTCTTATAAACTTACGGTGCACCGTTACATTTTATATTTATCATGTGTGTATATCCCACTCCTGCCACATATAACATGTTAAATTAAGTTTTGTATCAAAATAAACCCATATTCACAATTACATTGCAAATATAAACATTGCCATAAAATATCCCATATTTTCAATTTAGGTCCGAGAGGGCCTTAAAATAATACATCGGGGAGGGCGGATGGCCACACGACCTTCAGTGTCTGACTTTGGTTCTGAATAGGTAATAGTGGAGCGGGTTCATATAATGCATAAGATTGTTGGTCTTTATATCAGTATTCTGTACTTTCCACTGTACCAACTCTCCTTCATATTCTGTTCTATAAGACCCTCGCACTAGCCAATGACACACGAAGACAGGCAGAATATGACTAAAAAGGGAACCGGGATATCCTTACAAATCAAACAATCCGTTCAGGGAGTTACATGTTTTTCATTTAGTTTTCACTTAGGAAATAATAGTTAATTAAATAAATATTGTTTGAGAAAACTTTTTTATATTGATGAAATAATGGTTTATAAAAAATACTTTTATATTCCAGATGATGCAACTCATGTATATACTGAAAAATGTAACATTTTTCTTCAGCTGTTTTACAATGAACCTCATTACAAAATTGCCTAGGTTTTCAGGCCATACTTTAAAACTCAAAATTGATTGTATCATTAAAGAAAAGTTCATTAGAAAACGTTACCACTTTTCTTGAAAATGTAATACTAACTTATTTTTAAAAATTACTTTCACCTTTCCATAGACTTCTCTTTTATTCTTGTGTAGAGTATGGAATACAAGCCGTATTTTTGTCCAACTGTATTGCACAATCTAACCAAGGACAGGAAGAGAACAATTGTCTGTACATGCTACCACAATGACCTTTATAATACAGTAAAAATATAGTTATCATTCAAATTAAAGTTCCTCACTAATCTAAGCATTAATATACACATGTATAACTTTGATTATACCGTATACGTCTCTGTCAAAGCAGTTAATTTGCAACAGTGTTGAGTGGTCTCTAAAATTAACACGTTTGCTACCGGAGGTAAAGTATCAGTGTGTGCTGTTGAGTGAGTATTAGGATTAAACCTTCTTACCTTATCTAAACGTTAATTAAGTTCAATTATACTGTTGATTATAGGTAGGTGTCCGAGTCCATTTCATCAACAGATTGCCGGATTCCATGAAAAATTAACAAACGCCCAAAGTGTTAAAACTTCGTATGAACACGTTTAGCTTTTAAGGCACTTCAAAGTGTCGGTGAGTTTTAGATTATAGTTGGGACACCTCTAGTCTATAAGGCAGACACAGGCGTTGGCGGTGGAGAGATTTGGCGAATGAGTGGTATGTACGAATAGAACTATTGTATTGTTTGTCTGAATGTAGTATTGTGAACGATTGTAGAAATTGTATATTTGTTCGCTGTAAGTTATCATACAATTATTACATTGTCCACTGCAATAAAAGTTTTGACTCTGAGGTTGCGGCCTTGACCTCCTCGTGGTAAGACTGGCGAGGTCTCGGATTTCCAAAGCCACCATTGGCTCGAGCCCCCGAACGTCTCCGCTCTCTCCGATCGCATCCCTCAGCAACACTGAAGAGGTCGGTTTGCGATTTCACCGCGAAGTTCCAAACGGTACACCTCCAGTTCTTGTCTGCTTGATGGCCAGAGTCATTAGGTTTAATTTTCCCCGTATCTCCTTTAAAATATCGCCATAAGTCAACTCTTCGGCCGGTCTTATGAGGACCGCCTCTGGAAGGGCCTTCTTTAGTGATTTCTTTCTTACTGGTGTCATCTTGCGCGGCATAGCAGCACGCAGTCTCCCTGCAGCTTTCTTCCCTTTAGGCGACTGCTTCTACTATCTTCGGAGTCTCCTACGGTAACCCGACTAAGCTGCCATTGACTCTCCTTGCTGAGATCTCTGACTGCCTCCGGCCTCGAAGTCAAGGGAATCTTAGTTCCTGTAAGAGGCAAGCTCCCACCAGTCCCTTCTTCGTAGCATAGACAAGCCTGTTTTCCACAGCCTTCCTCTTTTCTTCAGTGGTCTCCGGAGAAGTGTCAAGCAAGCCCTTCTTCCTCTTTTGGGACTCCTCCTTACCAGCAAGGAGGTTCTGTATGAATGCCCTTTATAATAATGCTTTTCTAAAACATCGCCTTCTACCTGGAGAACCGACATACATAGATTCATCTGACCATATGCGATGTGGTTTACTCATGTTCTTAATACTGACGACACTCTATAATTGGTCTAATGATCAGACAATTTTTTCACGATCAGATTTAAATGTTCTTCCTTATCACGATTGTCGTCACCGATCTGTCGCCTGAGAGGCTCCACATTGGCGAGATTTTTCATAGGGCTAGTCCGGAAGGCGCTGGTAACTTGGGGTTCGCAGAGCAGGCGGTTCCTCCTGAGGGACTTCATGGCCACGCACTACTTTATAGGGGCGACATTGTTGTTCCGGTCTATGTACTACTGGTTCGACCTCAGTGGCTTGGCGTCCCCACCCTGGGCGGCAAGCAATCAAGCCACTCCTGCGAAAGGGATTTGACTTGTCCTCAGAATAAATTTTTGTAGATATTTATCCTAAATAGTTCATGTTTTAATTGATCTATTAGAGTCTTTAAATGTACATTTTAAAGAAACAAGATTGGAAACAGTTATATTTTACTTTTTTAATGTCTCACTTTCAAGTCAAATGGAGTTAAGACTATCATCCTAAGCAAAGCAGTATTGTTATATTGAGAATTCAGATTAAAGTATCCCAGATAATCTGGGATTACTAGTATCGACAAATAACATGAGAATTTTCGCATTTACTATTTTTACTGTGGTGCTGTGTGCAACGTTAAAAGTACATCCTTTGGCATTTTTGTTAAAAGCTTTATATACAATGTAGGTTTAACATTTCGTTCGTATTAACTGAGTTTGTAACGGCACTTTATTTATTATACTGCGAAGTTTTTATTGGAATTCTGCCTCAAGAATGTTTTGCAACTGTTATCATTTTCACCTGTCAGTGGCGTGCAACTGAAGTAACTTCCTAAAAGTGAATTCCATTAAATTATGTTTCGATTTATAACACTGCTCAACTAGATTGAACTTACATATTATATATAAACTATTAAGATTATCTTATTGTTATTATTGCTAACACCCGCTCTTTCTGATGAAATATATACGTTATTATAATTTAGTACATGAATAAGGCATGTTTAACTGAGTATTTAATTAATTAAACTGAGTAATTGAGTAATTATCTATAAAAGTCGGCTGTACTCGCGACCCATAAAAATATAAACTTCAAAATTGTAATGACCTATTTTCTAATCACAGAATTATGGGATATATCTCATTTTATATGAATAACTAATCAGAATCCTAATGCTTTTTAGTTATTTTACTAGGCATGAAGAAAAATTCTTATAATTCTGTTAGTTCATACTTTAAATATTAAAAAAGTATACTCTTAACAAAAAATACTAAGAAAGGTTTTAGGTGTGTTTTAGTTTTTTTTTTTTTTTTAATGAAATAACCATATTCCATAGCTCTAAGACTTGACATAAGTGCATAACACTTTTTTTAAGTTTAGCATTGCTCTTGTGGGGTACGATCTTTTCTCTACAGCTATCATACTAATTGTATTATTATTGGGATAGTGATACGAAATAAGACCATAGTTTTTTAAATGTAAGTCTGGTAAACTTAAAACAGTAAATTATTATAATTTAATCAATATCAATGTATCATATGTTATTTTTGATGTTTTACAGAATCAAACATCTACGAATATACGCAAAAAGAAATAAACCACTTGCATAACAAATACCACTTGGATGCCCCTGATATATTATGAATAGTATACTCTGTTTTGCTATTTCGTAATTAAATAAACATTTAAATTGTAAAATTACAAAATCAAAGTTCTATCTTAAAAACGCCATATGAAAATAAAGATGTATTTATATTCTAAAGCTCGGATGACATGGGATATTTTAGAGTTCTAAAAATGCCTTGAGTCTTAAAACCGTGTAAAGTTATTGATACCCACATTTCTCCGAAAAAACTTTTACACATAGGAATAAAGTTTATTTTAGAAATGTTATCCAATGACGAAACATTTATTCAACACAACACACGTCATATATTTAATACAATTAATACTATACAACAATAAACATGCGCATTCTGTTATTTTTTATTTACTAACATAGAATAAAACATATAGACTAATATTATTTAAATCGTAAAAAAACAGTCGTTGTGTTATGTATTAAGCTGTTATTATCTCCCTTGAAAATAAAACCCAAGGTGAGCACTTGTGGTAATGTAGATAAGTAATGGAAGAATATATTATTAGATTACAAATAAATGGAGACATTTACAGTCATTATTTAAAACTTTATAACTGGAACAAACCCAAAATATTCATAACATGTACTGGCGTCACTTTTTATTTAATTATTTCTAAAGAAAACTTTTTAATAAACATTTGTGTGTTCAGGTGCTGCTTACTAATATGGACTAAGAGATTTCAAAGTCTTACAGTATTGCAGAGTAGTAGATTCGTACTTGTTTTATGGTTTGTTTAGTTATAATATTTCGTTCCTTTGAACCGGATTTAATAACTCATCTCTTATGGTACAGTTACATATTTTGGAACTGAAAGTTAATATCTATTATAGTTTCTTCACGCCCACTCTCCACACTATGAAGACATACGATACAGTCTTTAGGTAGTGTTTCGTACCTGTTTACATCTTGGTTCCAAAACGTATTGCACATCTTTTCTGAATGAAATTTACAATTATGTGTAATTTAACCGATATATGGTTGTTAGTCATAGATATTTTGAAAGTAAGACACAGTATATAGATATTATGAAAGGACAATTCCCGCCACAGTCTAGTCCTTTGTTCAAGTACTGGTAACTTATAATAAAGTAAATAAAATATATATTAAACACGGGGGAATAAATTTAGCATCTAATTTTGAAGACTGCAAAAATACGAGTACGGTTGTGCAGATGGCAGTTATAACGTTAGCTATGTAGGTTGAGAAGCAAGCAATGGCTGGATTCTACTGTATAAACAATAGATTTGCCTCAGACGGTGCTGTATAGTTTGTATTTACTCAATATATCTCTTCCCTTCATTTCTCGTCACGTCCCACCAGCAACCAACATTGACATTAAGCACCAAGAATCTCTTCATACAAAACTAACTAGTACAATACAATACCTAATTCATTGTGTTCACTGAATTTCGAAGGTAGTATTATTTAGCTAGTTCTTTGTGCACTTAAACCTTTATCCAGCATTTAACATAAAATTAGCATTATACAGCTATCTTATTAGGTATTCATTAATATTTGAATAAGCTACATACAGTTTCAGTGTCAACCTTAATATCATATATTTTATTTTTGTGCCCTGAATTTGTAACCTTTCTGTATTTTAAAAACAAATGTGAAATATATCTAATCATCTAGTCTTGTTTTTTGTTTAATATTCTTTAAATGTATATGGATAGTTTTATATTTATTAATTCTTATCGTAATTTGAATCAGTTACTACCACAAAAGTTCAGTATCTCACAAGTTTCATATAAAAAGTGCTTTGTAAAACTGACTCCTAAGAAAGTTACTGTTTCCAATCAAAATAATTTCTTGCTCGTTGGTAAATCCTTACTTGTGCTTTAATATTATGATACAGTGCTGTTGTAGTTAAAATACAACACGATTACATTTTATGTAGATATAATTCATGAAATCGTAAAATAAAGCTGTGTTTAAAATTTGTAAATCACCATTATGACTACTACCAGTAAAATGGTCAAACAGAACATATGTACGTATTATTTCAGTATCCAAGGTTAAGGAATCAAAAGTTAAATACAATTTTGACTGGTTCTACTTTGCATTTTGTTGTAAACAAAAATTTGTAAATATAATCCTATAAAACCTAATTTAATCCAAAAGTGTCCATTTTGTCTGTTTAAATTAACTTTCTGTCTAAAATATATCAAGTTCCATAATTGAAGTTTGCCCTTTTGTTCCAATGAAGAATATATATATATATATATATATATATATATATATATATATATATATATATATATATATATGTAATGTGAGTTCGACATACTGTGGTTAAAAGATTAAGTTTCAGCCGTTTAAATTTACTTTAGGTCTATATTATTTAGTTTCCCACAATTTATGTTGCTACAATAAAAAAAATATATGTGTAGGTTTTCAAGATCTACTTGGTTTAAAAAGCGCTACTACTACCAGCGCTGTGTTCTGCTTCTGGATTAAGAGAAGAGCGTGCCATGCCTTTCATATTCCAACTATTTGCGAGTACTTTATGTGCAAACATTTACAGCTTATATCATTATGATGGGTTTTATAACAGCGTTTAACAGTATTTCTAATACATTAGCTGGTTTATTCGTCACTGATGCAATCTAAAGTAAAGATTAGGTAGTAACTCCGTCTATAAACACGCATTACACTACTGATTAAGCACTGCATTTATAATATTTAAATGTAAATCAATTTTTCTACCCCTGTGATGAACTTTAGTTGAAAGGGCCAACAGCTGTTGCGTCAGTTAAATCTAGACTATATGTCGTAATATTTTCATTTTTCTCCGAATTTTAAAATATTCTGAGAAACCTTTTACTTTTCTGTCCTTACAAACCCTAATCGCATTTCAACGAATAGTAAAAAGAATAATTTGCCTAATTGATGTAGCCGTTGCTGAAATTAGGAGCTGACAACATATTCGGCGATTAATTTTTTATGTATTTTATGTGTGTGTGTTCACAGTTCACAGTTCACAAAAATCTTTATTTACCAGAAAGTTTACAAAAAAAATACAATTCCATGTGCTACACAAAGCACGTGTGGAAAAGGAAAACAAGTTCTTTTTTAATATATTGGCATTATATATATACATTTTACATACAGTTGGCAAAGTACATTTAAAGCCTATTCAGTCTCTTTTGGCAGAAGGTGAACTTAAATTTAAATAATTTGCATGTTTCAACGTTTTTAGATATTATAAGTATATAAACTATTACACAAATCAAACAAAACCAAATAATAGTAAAAACTTAACAAACATAAGGACTAATTAGGCAGATTATATACATATATTCATATATATATATATATATATATATATATATATATATATACATACCCATAAACATTATATACATATACACACATATCAGTAGTACATGATTAAATACAAAAATTAATCAACTGTTACAAATATATTAAGTTATTTAACAATAATTCCAACAATAACAGGATTTAATATAAAATATATATACATACACATACATAACAATAACAAATGCAGCAATATAGATCTAACAAACAATTTCAACAATAACAGCTTAACAACAGACATTGATAACAAACTTAAAACATAACAATTTTTAAACTATGAGATAAACTATATTTGATGTGACACAACAATAAAAATAAAATTATTAAGAATTTAGGTTTTTGACATATTCTCTACTTTTCATCTTAAATTTTGGTTTGGATTCATACAATAGACTGTCACCATAGTTCATTATGAATGCATTGAAATGTTTAATGGCTGTATAAGTGAATTGCTTTCTTGCCAACTCCTTGGTGTAGTTTGGCATTGAAATTTGCTTTACTTGCGATGATCTTGTATTAACTACATTTTTTTTATGTCGAAACTGTCTAAGAATGTATAGATGTAATTTAAACAATGATAAACATAAAGTTGATTAAAAGTTAAAATGTTGTCTTCCTTAAATAAATGTGAAATTCTATCATATTTCTTTAAATTATAAATATTTCTCACAGCAAATCTTTGTGAATTTTTTATTGGTATTAAAATAGACTCGTAGGTACCTCCATAGTGGATTATTCCATACTGCAAAGTGCCTTCAAACCAAGAGGTATATAGTTGTCTTAGCAGATTGGGTTTCAAAAAACCTCTCATATGATATATAGCATAATTAATTTTTCTTAGTTTAGTGCTTAATGTGTTTATAAAGACATTCCATTTTAGATCTCTATCAATAGTTAGACCTAAGTATTTTAAATTATCCACTATTTCTATTACATCACAGTTGCAACCATAGATACATTGGTGTTTATGACAATAAAACTTATTTTCTTTTTGCAGAGATTCACAAGATATATTTCTATCAAAAAAGAGTATACATTTTGATTTACTAACATTTATTAGGAGCTTATTGTTTGACAACCATTGCGAAAGCTTCTCAAGATCACTTGATATTAGATGTCTTAACCTACTTTTATTGTATGCAGAGCATACCACTGCAGTGTCATCTGCATAAGCAAAAATCTTTGAGTTTAATTTAATTTTCAGCAGCTCATTTATGAATATATTAAACATTATTGGTCCTAGAACACCGCCCTGAGCCACTCCGTGCCTCAACTCTAATGTATTGCTAACATATTTGTTCACTTTTACAAGTTGCTTTCTTTTCCTGCAAAAAGAATTTAACCAAGCCAATGCATTTCCAGCTATACCATAGGTTTCAAATCTTTTCATGAGTATGTCTATCTCGACCAGGTCAAAAGCCTTCTGAAAATCAAGGTAGACAGCTGCAGTGAATTTATTCCTGTCAACAGATTCTGCTATGCACTGAATGTGGTTTTGTATGGCCAAGTCAGTCCCCTTATTTGGAAGAAATCCAAACTGATATGGGGAAAATATAGACCTAGACACCAAGTAATCCAAAAGCTGATTCTTAATTAAGGTTTCAAATATTTTAGCTAGAGTATTAATGAGGGATATAGGGCGATACGATGAAAATTCGGTTTTGCTTCCATGTTTGAAGATTGGTATAACACAAGCTATCTTAAATGTATCAGGAAAAACATTTTGAGCGAGCGACTTAGAAAAAATGTGATGCAGAATTGGTAAAAAAATATCAATATTGTTCTTTACTGTTACAATATCAATGCCATCAATACCACAGCTTCTTTTATTTTTCATTTTATTCACAACCTCAAGAACTAAGTTTTGTGTAACAAAAATATTTTCAAATACAGCCGAACTATTGTGAAAGTTGTTTTCAAATAAATCATAGCCAAATGCATCTTGTTTTAGCTTTGATGTTACATTAACAAAATAATCATTAAAACAATTAGCAACAAAAACCTCATTGCCTGCCACCTCTACATCTTTACCATTACACTTTATATTAGTAGATTTTATTGTATCTTTTTTCATTATATTTTTCACAATTTTCCAGTAATATCTAGTGTTTCCATAATTATTTTCTATTAGCGATGAGTAATAGTTTAGCTTACATTTTTTATTCTACTGTTTACTAGTTTGGACATCTCATGATACTGGGATTTTAAATTTATATTCATTTTGTTAGTTATATACAATTTATACAAGTAGTTCTTCCTATTCACTAAGTTAACCATTTCCTCAGTTATCCATGGGTTACGTTTTCTGTTTTTACTAGTTAATTTTTTTAAACTGAAAGAAGCATCATAACATATATTGTACAAATCATAGAAATGCTGTAAACTTACATTGACATCATCATTGACAAAAACAGGCGTCCAATCAGTACGCATCAATAGTGTACGCAACTTTTTATAATCTAAAACATTTGTATAAGGATGATTTTTGAGTAATGTTTACATTAATTGACACTTTAACATCCAATACCCAATGGTCAGTTATACTTGCAGGAATAACATCACAGCTAAATTTTACATTTTTTGTGTTTCTAACTAAGACATGATCCAAAGAAGAAGAGACACCATTACAAACCCTAGTAGGTGACTTGACATAGTTTTTAAATCCATAAGAAGAATACATATCAATGTATTTTTTGCCAGAGCCTGAATTTCTTAATGTACATATATTTATGTCACCTATTATAACAGTTGGGTCAACTTTGTTATTTAATATACTGTGAAAATCTGTTTCAAAAGCTGCATAAGTATGTCTACAAGAACGGTAAATGCCATAGAGTGAAAATTTAAAGTGATGGTTGTTAATGGAGACAGGTAGAATAACATTAATTATTTCAGCTGTAGGAAAGCAAATAAGCTGATATTGATAATATAGGTCAGAGTCCATATAGATTATTACCCCACCAGCTTGATTATGTTGTCTAGGTTGTAGATGCATGTTGTAGCCAGGAATATTGAATTTAGTCTCTTCATCACCCTTACACCAGACTTCACTAAGGATTATAATGTGATAGTTTATATTTTGTGATTTTAAATATATTAAAAGTTCATCAAAGTGCTTACGTATGCTTCGAATGTTTATGTGAAAAATATGTAAGTCCTCTAGGTTATTTACCACCATAACACACATTTAAATGTATAATACATTAACAAGCTACTGATAGAAGCTATTCAACTAGAGTTCAGTAGTTTTTTTATGTCAGTTTGAGAGAATATCTGGATGATTCTAGTTGTATCTGTCTTCCTAGTAAAGATTTTACCATCCTTTATCCACACATACTTATAGCCCACGTCCCGTAACTTTTTTGCCTCAAAATCAAAAAATCAAAAATCTTGTTATTGCAGCGACATTGTATATACATTGTATGGCAAACGTCA